>NW_006263796.1:650032-654203 GCF_000469605.1 Apis dorsata | reverse complement strand
TATATATATATATATATCGATCTACAATCGTGCAATTAACGAATCATACAGATAAGTAGAGTGATAATTTATGCATTCTCGTTTATGCACACGCTCGTGATAAATGGCCCCGGTTATAATATCTGCCTATATGAATTAATTGGGAAGGAAAGGAGGAAAAATAAAATTTGCAACAACGCGGGATCCGATCGGATTGGCGGGATTGGGGAGGAGGGAGAGGAGAGGAGAGGGACACGTGGAAAATGCAAATAGACTTGGAACAATTTAATCCGCTTGGAACAAGAGGAGGAGGAGGAGGAGGAGGAGGCGAGAAGTGCGTGCGACTCGAGAGTGCGTGAAGAAGAAACATGTTTGATTTAATTATGCGACGCCTAATTACACGTGGCGAGTACGATCGTTTACTGCGGCTAATTGCGAATGCGCATAATTTCCACTTTGTAAAATATCCCTCCCCCTCCCCTGGTTACGTTACCACTGGCCCAGTCACCGTGAAATTAATCACGGGAGAATTTTGAATTCTCGTGTAGAAGCAATTATTTTAATTTTCGTGTAACGGCGACGTGGTACGCGAATCCATTCGAATTCGGAAATTTCGTTTCGAATTTGTTGTCTGGAATTTATTGGGGAGGAGAGAAGGAAGCTCTTTGCTCGAGCTCGTCTTTTTAATTATCTGTAATTGTGGAGAGGGAGGGAGAGATTGAAAGGGGGGAGAAAGATTTATCCAGTGAAACGAATATCTTTATATTCATATCTGTAGTAAAATTGATTTGCGAGTTCGATTCGTGGGTTTTATTAAAGAAGCGAGTGGAAAATGATAGATTGCCGAGTTAATAAATAATCTATGTCCTGAAAATTACTACTTTCTATTTCTTATCTATTAATCCAAAAGAAATAATTATTATCGTATATTTATGTATAATGTATATAACGTATTCTTAATGGCGAGATAATTAAAAGAAAAAGGAGAAGAAAAATCAAAATGCAAAATCGAAAAGTGAAACAAAACGATAATATAACGATAAAAATCGAACGAAAGGAAAGGAAGGAACGATCAATCAATCTAAAATTCGTTGATTGAAAAAAGCAATCTCGATATATATATATATAAAAAAAAAAAAACTATTCTCTTCAAAACAAAAAAATAAAAACTAATCACCGAGTCAATTAAATTCAATTCGAATGAAGAAAGAAAGAAAGAAAGAAGGAAAATCAAAATATAATCATAATCATTTCTAACTGCAACTAATCATCATCAAAAAATAATTCACGAAAAGTTACACGAGAAAAAGAAGAAGACGAAGAAGAAAAAGAAAATTCTTTTCAGGTTCACTTTAAGGCACGTTGTAGTTGAAGTTTTCGTTTCCCTTTGATGTACGAATAACTAAATAGGCGAGAAAGAAGAAAGAGAAACGAAGAAAGAAAAAGAGAGAGAGAGGGAGAAAAGAAGAAGAAAAAAGACGTGGCGAAGAAAAGGGGTAGAACCGGTTTAATTAAAAGCGTGTAATTAATCGTAATTATGCCAGTAGTTCTGGTTTCGAAAAGCGTGACGTTTCGTTAGAAACGCGGCTCAATGGACGAGCAAATCAACGCCGACGAGCGAAATAAAGATGTGGACTGTGAGCGGCAAGACACTCGAGTGGTTTGTTCGTTAAGGTTGTGCATTACCTCAATATCTCGTGTTAAATTAACGAAGCGAAACGTGGAAGAGCGAGTACGCGATTTGTATAATTTGACTGGATTATTATGATATAATTTTCTATTTATATTTCATTTGTAATCTGAAAGAGTGAAAAAAAGAAGATATCTCTGCGATACGTATATATATTGTAAATTTATCTGTTTATAAAATGTATATTCAGAGAAATTAATCGCTTTATGATTTTTGTAAAAAAACCTGTGTTCTTAAAATTTGGTGAAAGCGATTCTTTTTTTAATGAGAAATAACGCAACAAGAAACGTGCTATTTTATAACACGAAATTTCATTAGAATTTGGATTTAATTTCCTCCTTTTTCTTGCATTTCCTCATCTCCGATGGAAAATAAAAATTTTCAAAGCTACGTCTTATTTCTTATTTCTTTCTCCCTACTCGATTCCTCCTCTGAAAAACTTTCAAATTAAATTTCCAAATAAAAATCTAATCCTCTCTTTTTATCCTGTTACAGATTACAATTCTCTTTTTCTTCCTCTCCTTTCCTTCTTTTTCCTCGAGAAAAGTTTCGAATTAGTTTGAACGATTCTTCGAAAAAGTGATGGAAAGCGGTCGAGTCACTTTCGAATCGAGCAAGTAAACGAAAAAGTAAGGAAAAAAAGAGGAATACGCAAATTCTGGCTCGCTTTTGAATCCGTGTACAAGCTCTTGTACGAAACGAAATATGCGTGGGTAAAATGGGTAATTGATATCGCGAGAAAGGGTTTTATGTAAAACCCGTCGATGCAAAGCATCTTGTGTTTCAATGTGGGCGTTGCGCAAACAATTTGAACAATTATGCAAATATTTATCGTTACATTAATTACTACGCATATCGATAATAAACGATAACGTGATTTTAAATTACTTACAATCGCCCCTTTTCTCGCTTTGCTGTACAGCACGGATAGTCGTTATTGCGCTTTAATAAATTCTACGTACCTGAAACATAAATATATTAATATTAAATGACGATAAATTAATCCGTTTCGAGAAATAAGATATTCCTTAGGACCGAGATGGATGAGCAATACTTCTCCTTTCACGTTCAAAGTCATAGTGCGTTCCTGTGTAAATTTTAGTTTTTGTTTCGACCAACGATAACACTTTGTAAATATTGTTTTTCTCAGAATTCCACGTGTTCGCTTCGTAAATAAATTTTTCTTAGAATTTCGCAATAATAAAGAGGAGTGGAAGAGAAACTCTAGTAAACAGTGACTAATTGTGTTGTGATTCGTTTAACCTTATATCATCACGTTATAGATATTTTCAATACGATTTATATCTCGTTATATTCTCGACGTGAGATGATACGTGAATAAGAAATTCGAATTGTCCTGCTACACTTGTGCAACGTTCGAAAGTTGCATCGAACAGGAGGAGGGGAATTACGTCACGAGGAAAAAGGAGAAGAAGAAGAAGAAGAAGAAGAAGAAGGCAAACAAAGGAAAGTGCACGGGCAAGGTTTCGAAGGAATTGTCACGCACAATGGCATCAACGGTGGACGCACAATTTCGCGCATTTGCCAGGCTTCCTCGAGAAATCTGTCCACGGATGCCTTACGATATTCGAAAACTTTGCCACCTATCGAAATCAAGTCGTAATAACGGGAAGAAAACTTTGGAAAACTTCGGTGCTCTCTTTTTTATAATATCGTAAACGGAGGAATTTTCATCCAAACGAGGCAATTTGGAAGAATTAATCTTTGAACGCAATTCGAGATCCCGGTACACGAAAGAATATTTCACATTACGTGTCTTAATTAAAAATTATCTCTTTTGAAACGACTACGTCCAACTCGCTATTGCACAATTTATAGAAATACAACAACTCTAATAAACCCCTTTTAGAAATCATGGATTTCTAAATCAGACGTTGAATCGAATCAAGTTCAACTTCTTCTTCTTCGCATGGACTATCGATTATAATACACTTTTATTTCGTTGCTTCGATAAAAATACGATACGTTTCCCTACGACTCTCATATATATATATACTCTACGACCAGTAGATTGCCATCGAGGCGCTCAAAACTCCTCTCCTCGACTTGGACAACCTTTACAATTTTCAACCTTGCGGAGGAGACCGATCCCTCCACTCGAAGGCCGGTTCTGGGATGCCGGTGAGCGCGCCTTCCTCCTTTCCTTCCTTCGTTCCCACCACGGTCGAAGGGGACGGCCCCAGCGGTTGGCAAAAGTTGGACGTGGATACCACGTTCTGCTTCGAGTGATCCGTGAATACTAACGGCGGTGTGCCGTCGAGGATCGCCAGTTTCCGCGTGGACTTCGCCGCAACGGGTAACGAGATCGCCTCGCGCGATCCTCCTCACCGATCCTTTGTAAGCGCGCGCGCGCTTGCGCGCGTGTGTGTGTGTGTATTCGTGTGCACGCCTCGAGGGAAAAATGAGGTCACCCGGTGTCAAGTTCGTGCTCCTGCTAGCTCTCGGTGAGTAAAGGGAACACTTTGCACAGTTTTCCTGTTT
>NW_006263796.1:647053-649755 GCF_000469605.1 Apis dorsata | reverse complement strand
TATATATATATATATCTCGAGGTGTTCTCTCGGGGGATGGGGGATGAATCGGTGTTCACCGAAGCGTGGAACGATGTATGGGGAATTTGGCTAGTGATTTTCTTACGTAGCGTTAACCCTTTGCGCTCGAATGCGGCAATTCGAAGGCCAGGAATATTTATTTATGTTTGTTTTTTTTTTTAAATATTCAGATTCCTAAGTTTTTTTTAAGTATAATCTTATAAGTGTGAAGTAATATGTTATCGAATGGAGATTTTTTATCTCGAATTAGAGCGCGATCGAGCTATATTTGACAGTCGTGGGAATAGAAATATTGTTTTCAAAGTTTTTCAGAATTTGATTTTTCGTTATTAATTATATTTCTATTCGTTGAGAAATTGATAGATAGAGATGTAGTGTAAGAAGAATATAGAATGAATGGAAAATAAGAATAATATAGACATAGGTGAATGTGAGAGCACGTTATTGGGATTGTAAGGTTTTAATAAAATAAGAAAGATGAACATGACAAACCGAGGATGCATCTTGATTATGTAAAGATACATAAGATATTAGAATATCGAAGTTTTATAGGTTAATTTGTGTCGTATGAAATTATCTTAAGTTAGCTAAGAAATTCATCGAACGTCTGGAGTTGTTGGTTTGACCGAGTGATAAAGGCCTGGAGTGCAAAGGGTTAATGATCCTCGTGAGCTGGGGGATATGGGGAGTGAAGGGATGAATGTTATGTGTGGTTATATCTTTTCAAAATTATGATACGTTTGTTTTATTTGGAATAAGGAAAATGGAAAAACGAAATTCTAACTTGAATGGAGTAGAATTGTGGATTGTGGATCGAATTTTTCGACAAATGCTCGTTTCAATTACGGAAATTATTATGGAAGTTGAAGAAAACGATGGTAATAGATACTCGTTAAGAGTTCTTGTTGAAAAATTTCAGAAAAATAGCCCATTTTCGATATTCTACAACGTAATATACTCTGTGAAACTTTCCATTTTTTTTTCTTTCATAATACAATTCTGAAGAAATTTAAAAAAGAAGAAAATAGTGAATTTGCTTTAATTGATTCTTTAATTATAATATACTATTTTTCTAATATAAAGGAAAGTTATTTTAAACAGGGGATATTGCTATTAATTATTTTATTAAAATAATTTCTCTAAAATTGAAAAAAATTATTCGAATTAATTTAACGTCTTTTGAACTCGTATCTAGATTAATCATCAATTATCCTCCAGGTGAGTGAAAATTTCGAAAGAAATTCTCCACAAAGATTTTATTCGAACGTGATAAAACATTCGTGACACGTCATTTTCTTTCTTTAATAAATAAAAATCTTTTATTCATTTAAAAAATGAAAAGAAAAAAGAATGCACCTGTCCTACTCTTCCATTTATCCCCATATATAATAATAATAATAATAATAAATCACTACAAAAAAACATTAAACCTATTATTCAATGTTTCGCAACAACTCGTCCTCTGAGAATCAATCTCTCATTCTCCCTTTTTTTCTTTTTTTTCATTGCATGGCGAACTGCACGCAAGAATCGACACACATTTACACACGTTCCTCGATAAAAAGAGAATGGGCCAACCGTAACACTTACGGCTTGGAGCAGGAAGTTGAAGGAGAAAGAAAATCCCGGTTGCAAGTGTAAACTGATCGAGGCTCGTTTCAAATGCACGTGTTTACGGTGGAATGGTTTTAAGAGTTCTGGAATCGTTGTGAACACGATCTCCTGATATATCCTCCCTCCCCCACGGGAATCGATCTGATTTAGGGATGAACGTCGCTTCCGGATGAAAAGACCATCGTGAAAGCGGATCTCCAGCAAAATATTAGCCGGTGAAACGAAATATTTTCCAACACTTTTCCAAGAGATTATTTCTTTGAAAAGGTGACGAGATGTTATATTTGATCGTTAGATTATCCATCGTTCTGGAACTTTTAATTATTTGAATATATGGAATTTCTCTGAATTATTATCTAGTTTTCAAATTTAATCGAAGAGAGAATTACATTTCATTTTCCTACGTTTTAACAAATTAGAATAAATATCAGTGATTAATTTGTCGTTAATTTATACATTTTCATATATCTTTATATATATAAATCTCTTAAAAATCATAAAACATGTACAAATTCCCAAATTCCTCCGATCTTACGTATCTTTCTTCTCTCTCCTCCTTTCAAAAAAAAAAAAGAAAGATAAATTATCATCTTATTCTCGTCGCAATTTCCTGTCTCATCAAGAAAATTCAAACAAAAAAAGCAGGGAAAAAAGTAAATAAATAAAATATATATATATATAAAAAAAAAGAAAGAAAGAAAGAAAAATGCAAACAGAATTCGGTTCGTGTTTCCGGTCAACATCTGCCACGCTTGAACGACGGTCGAAGAGGTCGTCGTCGTCGGCGAACACCAAGGGAAATCAAGCGTTCTACGGTTTTATTTGCATAAAATGATGGGACTGGCCATGTCACGTTCGAAATGTCGGCCTCTCGGCCCGCGCGATTTTCCTCTCAAATTTCATTACGGCGCCCGTCCCCACGGCGATACGACGTTGCACGCGCGCAAAACTCCTCCTCGATCATTAAGTAAATGCATATTAAAGAAACGGCGTGGCCATAGTTTCTCCCCGCGTTTATCTCGAAACGCGCTCCATTCGATTCCACCCTCCTTCCTTCTAAAAAAAGG
>NW_006263796.1:641486-646794 GCF_000469605.1 Apis dorsata | reverse complement strand
TGCTCAAAAGGGTTGCACGGATTCTCTCCTCCTCCTCCTCCTCCTCCTCTTTCCTCGATTCTTCTTCTGACAGCGCGAGATTTTTTCGATCGAGCGTTGTTCTGATTTTCTATAGGGATTTTAAGGTTGAAGTTTTTCTGTCTTTGGAGGTGAATTAATAAAATGATTGAGGTAAATAAGGTTTTTAAAGGATTCGGATTATTTTTTTTTTTAAAATTGAAAATAAAGTTTCGATTGATCGTGAAGGATTGAAGTATGGAAAAAGTTGTCGAAATGAATTGATGACGACATGATTCGTGTTTATGGTATTTCTATTTTTATTATAAAAATTATTATGTTTTGTAATCAGTCACATGTTTGTGAAACTTTTGAAAATGTATCTTTCAATTTATCTATCGTAGAATCTAATTACGTCGATCACTTTTCTGGACCGAGTTAAGCAGAAACTTTCTAAAATAAATTGATAAAGATCGGTTCGTGTTTGGTCGATCACTACGTTGAAGTTAAATGATTCATATATATAATATTATCAAGATTCTGAAACATAACAATTTCTCAATCAAATTGATGAAATTCTAAACATCTCTTCTAAATATTTCTTTTTTGAGATCTGTGAACACTGCAGAAAATAGGCCTATATAAATTTTCCACAAATCCAACCAATCCAAAAGTTCACCAAAATTATTCCAATTATTCGCAAGAAACCAATCCAATCAGAAATTACAATAAAAGAAGAAGAAATGAAAAGCGTATAAAATAGAAGATCGATTAAGGGATGCATCGGAAAAAATTCTTATCGTTGCTCAGCGTGTAAACGCTGACGAAGACATTGGAAAAGTTCTATTTGCCTGTTTCCTGTCCAAACGATAACCCGGTATACGATGTTACGTGCTCCTTCTTACAACGAATCAGTTTCTGCCGACGAGGCGGCAGTAAAACGTAACGACGTTAATTCCGTGTCTGGGCAAACCGAGCTTCTGTGTACGATGTTTCGAGGTGGAAGAAGCTTCGACAGGAGTGGACAGGAGGATTGGGATTGTTAGAGAGGAACGTTGGGCCCAGAGTTTGGAATTGGTTTCTTTGGTTGATTAAGGGTAGGTTATGGGTACTCGAAAGGGTTGAAGAAGCTCGATTCTCGTGTTGAAGTTTTGAAAAGAAGGAGATTGGAGGAGTTTATCGAAGACGATTTTTTTTTAGTTTATTCATTATATTGTGGGAAATATTAAAAATATTCTTTTGGAAATGGACGAAAATTGATTGAAGATAATTCTCGATTTGTTATATGTGAATTCCTTTTTCCAAAAAATTAAAATTCAAGAAGAAATTCGTGTTTAAAGAGTGTGAAAGAAATCTTCATTCGTATCCAATTTTCATTCTTTTGATTTAACAATATTTTTAACGTTAATAAACGAAAGAAAAAGGAAATATTTATAAATACATACATCCTTTTAGAGATCGATAAATCGAAAAACATCTCTCTATAATATATCACATCTCCTTTATATCGAAATAAATATATCTAACTACGAAATTATTCGTTAATATCTCCTCAAAGATGATTAAAAATTTGCTGATAAATTTATAAATCGAAAAAGATGTATTCACGATTGAACGAGTAAATAAGATGGTAAAGCAATTACAAATAGAAGAGGATGAGGAGATCCAATGTGAATATCTGAAACGTTACAGTCTACAAAGGAAGGCAAAGTGTAATAAGTGGAGAACTCTCTTTCGAATTCGAAGTTGAAGGAGATACGGTGGATACTTTAAATTAAACTTATTACATATCTCGGTCTTTGTACGCTTCAACTCTCCGATTCTATTAAGTCTCTTCTCCAATTTCACTCTTTGCTCCTTCGAGCCACCGCGATCCTTCGCCCTTTCCACCAACGACTCACTCCGCTTTGCAATCACTGAATCAGATCGAATCATAATAACGTGTATAGAATTCTACATCTTCGCTCTATTCCTTTCTTTTTTCTTCCTTTTTCCACTCAAAAATATAAAACATCTAGTTAAACATCACCAAGTTTTTATAAATATCAATTCACCAATCCTTCATCCATCCTATCGTTACGATAAATTCTTTAATCCCATTTCCAACATCCCTTTATCCTTATCCAAAATCCTTCTCCAAAATGATTCAAACCTAGATTTCAAAGATCCAATAAATACTTAAGACTCATCGTGCACATTTCCCCCTCATCTTCGTCTCCCAATGAACCCACGCGCAATAATAAAACACCCCAAAACACCCCTCCTCCCTAAAGGTAAACCGGGCCAACGTCAACCAAGGTTTACAGAAACGAGCGAACGAGCACTGTTTGCTCGATTCCCGGCGCGGGAGATGATCGCTATACACACCCTACGCTTTCGTTTCGGGCGGCCACCCCTTACCCCCCTCCCTCCCCCTCTTCCTCCCACCGTAATCCTGGCCGCGCTAGCAACCCCCCGGCGGCCCCTACGTGGACGGCTATATCGGTATATCAACCGGTGTCCTATACCTGATCACCCTAAAAATTTATACGCCATCGTTCGCGACCGTAAATTGTATTATCGAATGCATACCGCCGAGGGGGAGGGGGGAAGGGTGGCTCTTCTCGTGTCTACGCGTCTCTCTCGGCACCTGCCAACCGCCCCTCTCTGTTTTTCCCCCCCCCTCCTTTTCTTCCTTCCTCCTCTCGCTCTCTCTCTCTCTTTTTTAGCCCCTCCACCCTTCTCATCGCCCATGTGGCCGGAAAATTCGAGGGCCCCGGCCTGCACCGACTCTCCTCCCCCGCCCTCACCCCCTCCGCAGCGCGGAAGGAAGGGGAAGGTGTGGAGGAGGAGGAGTGGGGAAAAACAGAACGGGGCGGTTGGCAGGTGCCGAGAGAGACGCGTAGAAGCGAGAAGAGCCTCCCTTCCCCCCGCCCCCTCGACGGTATGCAGTCGATAAGACAATTTACGGTCGCGAACGATGGCGTATAAATTTTTAGGGTGATCAGGTATAGTACACCGGTTGATATGCCCATATAGCCGTCCCCGTATCCGCCGCCGGTGGATTGCTCGCGCGGCCACGATTACGGCGGGAGGAAGAGGGGGAGGGAGGGGGAGGAGAGGCGGTGCAGGCCGGGGATCTTAATTTTTCCGGGCATGTGCGTGATGAGAAGGGTGGAGGGGCTAAAAAAGAGAGAGAGAGAGAGAGTGAGAGGAGGAAGGAAGAAAAGGAGGGGAGGGGAAAAAAAATATTGGCAATGAGGAGGACACGGGCAACGAGTAAATTACTCGTGTTGTAAATTACTCGAATTGTGGAGCGGGGGAGGGGGAGGCTCTCCCTTGGGATCTTGATTGCTGCAAGGAATCGCGTAATGAACTTTGCTTTGCGCGACTGAGATGTTTTTTGTTTTGTGTTGCAGAGGGCGTGTGTGCATTGATGCGTGTGTGTGTGTGTACGTGTGTGTGAGGGTGTATGGGGAGGAGGGAGGGAGGAAGGGCTTTGATCTTTGCTCGAGTTGATTGTAAAGAGAGGCATTTAAGAATGTTTGTTTGTCTTTTGGAATGAAAGTAATCTGTAAAAATGTAACGAGGTGTATTTGTATATATGGGATATATGTGAGCGGTGGTTAGAGAATTGGAATTTTTAGAAAAATTCGAATATTGATAGAAATATTTAATTATTCGCAGGTATTTTATATTTTTATTACAATCTCGTATTGAAATCTCGTGGTAAAAAAAAAAAGGAAATAGAAGTTGACGAAATATGTGTATTTACTGTTGCAATTAAATTGAAGAAGGATTGTGTCATGGGCATTAGAATTAAATCTTTTGAAAGTTTGACCGGCAACCTTTCATTTTGCATGTGTGAAAGTAATAGGATAAATTTTTTTTACACGCTTCTTGAAAATTAACCACACACAATTGTTGTAAAGAAAAGCTGTAATAATTACATTTGACATTTCTTGACGTTTCTGTTCAATTGATTAAATTTAAAAACGCGTATAAAAACAATAAAAAAGAAATCATTTACAATAGAGATTATAAATATCAAGATACTAATAATAAATTTTATGCAAGATGATGTAAATGAAGAAGTTAAATTTCCACGTAATCTTTTAACCAAGCACAATTTGAAATATTTTATGGACTCGCTTCATCAGACTTAAACGCGAATACACGGAAAATATGAAAGCAAATCTTACAATAACGACATATATGAATACGATATTGATGTTAAAATATTCCTCTGTAAAATTTCTCTAATTTCTATATTCAATCACTCGCGATGAAATTCTGTTCAAAATTAATATTTAAAAAATTCCTTTTAATAACTCCTCTGTAATCATTTTTTTAATTAACTCCTCGACACACGCTTAATTTTTAAAAATTATCTTTGCAAAATATTCATACTTTTGATGAAATCTCGACTCAATTTCTCCACGATACTTTCAATAAATTCTTTCAAAAATTGCATCTTCGAAATACGCTTCTTAATTCGAAGAAAAGAAACGAACAATGACCATAAAAAGAGCGATGAAAATCATAAATTCGACGAATTCCTTCCCTTATAGTTCACAACAATAAGAACGCGCCACTAGATAACCGCATACTTTCGCTTTTTTCCCATGCATTCGACGTGCATACACGTGGCATGCGCATATCCGATGCAAATTAATCCTCCCATTCACCGTTCCTTCCAGCTTTCACCCACGCTTCGAGCCTCCCGCTCGATCCGAAATAACGAGTCGTCTTGTCTCGCGTTATCAAGATCAATCGTTATCGAGAAAGTAAACTCGTAATAATAACTTTTATCTCTTGTTTATATACTCTTGTCCTCTTTCTATTTTCGAATCCGTATTTGGAACGATCGATTCCGTATATAAACATATCACGAGCGACGAATCAATCGCAGTTGTTATTCGCTCGTCGACGAAGGAGGATCTCGTGAGAAGAATGGTGGATCGAATTCGAGACGCGATATCGAAAGGGTTAAACGATTTTTTTTATCGCCATCCCATTGGAAAGAATGTGCACGGCTCGATACCACGAAGAAACGAAAATTGATGGCGTACGATTGAAAAGATAATGATCTGTAAGACCATTCGATGAATGGAAGTTAATTTTTTTTTTTTTTTAAATTGAGAAAGAAGCGAAGTTTTATTTATTTTATTTATTAAATTATAATTGTTGCTCTTTTCCAAAAAAGAAATATTTTTAGAAGTATTTCTTCCGATTGGATAAGAATTTTATTAGATATTTAATTTACAAAGTACGAAGATAATAAAATAAATATGTAAAAAAAAAAAGAAGGTTAGATTTATTCCGTGAATCG
>NW_006263796.1:639905-641438 GCF_000469605.1 Apis dorsata | reverse complement strand
GAAAAATAATCTAAAAATAGAAAAAAAAAAATACAATAAAGATTTCGTTTTTCGTTTCTATTTATCGCGGAAAAGAAATATTTTTAGAAATATTTCTTCCAATTAAATAAGAATTTTATTATTAGATATTTAATTTACAAAGTACGAAGGAAATAAAATAAATAAGAAAAAAAAAAAAAGAAGATTAGATTTATTTCGTGAATCAAAAAAATAATTTAAAAATAAAAAAAAAAATACAATCGCAGAAAAGAAATATCAATCGCAGTTGTTATTCTTGAATATTTTTAGAAATATTTCTTCCAATTAGATAAGAATTTTATTAGATATTTACAAATATACAAAATACGAAGGAAATAAAATAAATAAATAAAAAAAAAAAAGAAGATTAGATTTATTTCGGGAATCCAAAAAATAATTTAAAAATAAAAAAAAAAATAAAATCGCAGAAAAGAAATATCAATCGCCGTTGTTTTTTTTGAATATTTTTAGAAATATTTCTTCCAATTAGATAAGAATTTTATTAGATATTTAATTTACAAAATACGAAGGAAATAAAATAAATAAGTAAAAAAAGAAAGAAGATTAGATTTATTTCGTGAATCAGAAAAATAATCTAAAAATAGAAAAAAAAAATACAATCGCAGAAAAGAAATATTTTTAAAAGTATTTCTTCCGATTAGATAAGAATTTTATTAGATATTTACAAATATACAAAATACGAAGGAAATAAAATAAATAAGTAAAAAAAAAAAAGAAGATTAGATTTATTCCGTGACCCCAAAAAATAATTTAAAAATAAAAACAAAGAAAAGAAATATTTTTTGAAGGATTTCTTCCGATTAGATATGAATTTTATTAGATATTTAATTTACAAAATACGAAGGAAATAAAATAAATAAGTAAAAAAAAAAAAAGAAGATTAGATTTATTCCGTGAATCAAAAAAATAATTTAAAAATACAATCGCAGAAAAGAAATATTTTTAGAAGTATTTCTTCCGATTAGATACGAATTTTATTAGATATTTAATTTACAAAATACGTAGGAAATAAAATAAATAAGTAAAAAAAAAAAAAGAAGATTAGATTTATTCCGTGAATCAGAAAAATAATCTAAAAATAGAAAAAAAAAAATACAATAAAGATTTCGTTTTTCGTTTCTATTTATCGTACGAAACGAATGATTAGAAAATTTCGCGCGTTCACCAGACACAAGTGTCATTTTTCCCGACGGCCAATAACATTTATAACGTCATATTTTGACGAAAAAAAAAAAAAAAAAAAAGGAAAAAAAAAAAGATACTTTTAAAACGTCGAAATAAATTAAACCCGAAATTTATGGTATTATTTGCATTTATATTTCTTCCAGCCCGCCCATATTGCGCTACAGCTTTGGATATTTAAACGCAAATTCAACATGCATCGCGGTGCATCGTCGCATTTTTACGTGCAGGGATAAAAAGTGACAAGTGACGGTAAAACAGTGGAAACAAAATTTTCGTCCCTATTTATTCTCTTCCTCCTTCCTTTCCAAA
>NW_006263796.1:636903-639825 GCF_000469605.1 Apis dorsata | reverse complement strand
TTTTTTTTTTTTTTTTTTTATTTTTTATTTTTCCCCCCTTGATTATGGTTTTGCATCCCGGCGAGATACACAGCGAGGTGATTGTAACGAGGTGATTGCACGTATCGTTGCCGACGTGTGCAATAAAAGTACGTAGGTATGGGTGAATTTAAGATCGATACTGGAAGGTTCTCGAGACGAGGCGAAAAAAAAAAATGCTGATTAAAGTAATAAGCTTGTTTTTATCGATCAGTTACGAGAATGGTTAATTAATACGTTTTTTTGGGAAAGGGGGGGGGGGGGGAGAAGAGAGGATTCTGTAGCTGTGCTCTGAATTCTGAGTTAATAACTAATCCAACTTCATTTTTATTTTTAAACTTAGTTATATTTTACTGTTATTTTTTTTTTTTATCAGAACAAATGAAAAAATATATATGTTGTTTTTTCTGATTGACAAATTATTCTAGTTTTCAATTACAAAATTTTGTAAAAAAAGAAAAAAAAAGAGATTGACGACGATTGAAAGTGTTAGTTGAGATAATTCTTTTCTAACCATTTTTTAGAAAGAATTAGAATTATAATTACTCAATATATATATACACAACAGATTTATATATTTATTCATTTAATTCTTTATCTATTTATTACTTCCACTCTTTTATTTTTCAAATATTCGAGATTCTTATATTTTTTTATAAACGAAATTCGTATTCGAAACTAATCAATCGTTATAGAGTAAATTAGGCTGACTCTACAGGATGTAGGACTAATTAGGAATTACGAGCGAGAAATATTTACTCTCTTACGGATATTGATTAATAATTAGGGAGGAAAAAAGGGTAGTTTATCGTGGAAAGTAATGCTGAAGCGTGGAAAAATTCGAGTCTGGCATTTACGAGAAAAGGATAGGTTATATTTATACATTTGTATATTTATATATAAAATCAGAGTAGAAGTAAATTATAAATTATTTATATTAAGAAAAAAAAAGTGCCAATGCTGCAGGAATCTTTCCACGAGTAAACACAAACACACGCATACGTTTTCTCTCGCACGTATACATCTCGATTCTAACTTTAAAGCAACTCTATTTATCCCGACTCCAATTCCATTCGAAAAACTCTTACTTTACTCCAAACAACAAGCACACCTGATCAAGAATAATCGAAAGGATTCTAAGCGACGAGAACTTCGATTTGAAAAAATAGTTGAAGATAAGTTTCAAAGACAGAAAAATTCACAAAAAAAAAAAAAAAAAAAAAAAAAAAAGAAACTCAAATTTCTTCAAAAACAAACAAATCCTCGATTGCTTTGGAACATCGATCGATAAGATCGATTGGATCTCCGCTGTTGCATTTTTATAAGGATATCGCTCTGGCAAAAATCCACCCTCCTTTTCACTTATTTAAAGGCAAACGTTTTTTGACCGATCGAGCGGACACACACGGAGGGAAGAGGAGGAGGAGGAGGAGGAGGGGAGGTTTCAGAGTTGGCGCGACTCTAAAAATGATTTTGATGGATATGGAAAGAGAGGAGAGAGTTGGAAAAATGCGACTGCAAACAGACGTACACACGGTTCCCATCCAGCCCGAATACAAATATTATCGGCCTCCCCCCTTCGAAATCTAGGCACTACCTCAATCGAGAACGGTACTTAATCCTGACAAATACAGTAGGAATTCATACGATTTCGCTCACGTCACATAATCTGTCGTTTGTCCATTAATTAAATACAAGCCCAGCTACACTTTTCTCTATCGCTCCCCCTTCTTCGAATTTTCCTTGAAAACGAAATCGACATTTCCTTGCAATTCCAACGACAAACATTACACAGAGAGAAGATTATAGTATCAAGTGATTAGAGTAGAATCTTGACAATTGTCGAACGAATAGAAAGATTCGAAAGAATTTTATATTAAAAAAAAAAAAAAAAATGGTGCTTCTTCTCGTCCGGAAGAAGAAGCACCACTTTGAAAGCATCGATTCAATTTCACCCCTCGTGTCGAAACGTATCTCAAAACGGCTCGAAAAAAAAAAAATCCGGTCAAATTACCATTCGACTAAGCCTCGCGAACGGGACGGCAGCATCGGCTGCAAAATCGTTTACAACCGTCCGAACGATAACATCGGGATGTTCTCATAAAAATTCTCTTTGATATCGCGACGGGAAAAGAGACAGGGTTTATTTTGGAAAGCGCGATGCGTAAAAACGATCGGGATTTCGAGATATCCCCTTTCCTTCCCTTTTCGACAGAAACAGACATCAGAAGCTTGAAAATATGGAGAATCTTCCTCGAAATTTCAATTAAATTCAATTTTAATTTTTACCACGCAAGGCGATTTCTTCGCCACTAACTAATCCAAGAGATGGAGAAGAGAAAGAATGGAGGCAGATATGGAGAAGACAGACGGAGGAAGAAAGAGAAATTAGTCAAGAGGGAAGGGAAATATATGGAACGACGACTTACTTTGGCCGGAAGGTCGCCGGGTACGCGAATCGATTCCTCCCCCATCGAGCCGAGCCGAGCTGACCGGCTGATCGCCGATGTTCAAAGCGGTGTCGTTTATATCGTCGTTAATTTCATCGGGACCAGGGGGAAGGAGGGGAGGAGGAAGATATCGATAGCAAAAAGGAAACAGCTCGCGGCTACGCTCGCCGATAAAACACCAAATACGGGGAGGGGGGGTCACAGCGGGGGTAAAAAATAGAGGCGAGATGTACGAACGTAGACGAGGGAAAAAGGCAGAGACTTTCTCCCCTTTCCTTCCCTTTCCTTCCTTCTCGCGCAAAAATATCGCCATCCGTTTTTACCCCCTCCTCCTCCTCCCCTTTTCCGGACAATTTTTACCTTTCAACTCTATAACGCGCTATTAGCATCGATGTCTGAAAGCTCGAATCTCGGCAAAGTGATTATTTCCAGAAATAATAAATTTTGTCCTCAC
>NW_006263796.1:632737-636769 GCF_000469605.1 Apis dorsata | reverse complement strand
TTTTTTTTTTTTTAAAAAGCTTGGTTTCTGGTTGATTTAAAAAAGCGTCTTATCCTTCGATAGATAGGTGATAGGATGATGGATGTGGAAGTTTGATGAGATTGTAAGTTCTGGAGGGAGAGGTTGGGAATTTTTTGGAAAATTAGAAAATTCGTTGAACATAATTTTCATATCTAAACTTCAAGCTATCCAATTGTTCAAATGCACAATTCTCGAATTCTAGAACAATACCTTTATTAATCCCCAAAATTATAAATCACAAAAGTTGAGCTTACAATTTCCTCTCAAACATCTGATAATCCAAAATCTCAATATCTCTTTCGATATAAACCCAACCCATAATACTCGTACAAATATTAATTCATCCTGAAAATAATCCTTCTCGACATCAAAGCAAATTTCTTGAAAGAAAGATCACGAGAAGGGGGGAAGAACAATTGCACGAATTCCTTCGACATGGCTCGACATCTATATCGAGAAGAACGATCAGTATTCCGGTGGAGGAACAACAACAGTAGAGGAGCAACTAAATCGCGGGCAAACAAAGGTGGCCACCGGTCGATACACTTTGTTTTTCGACACCTTTCCGCGCGAATTTATTTTTCGAAAGCCCGGTTAGAAAATAATCCTGCCTCGCCCCCCGAAGCTGAAAAGCATTAACACGATCCCCATGCATATTCATCGGCGGCGTGCCAGAACAAATCTCAACAATTACAGGAATGCCGGATTGAACGTACAATGAAATTTTCACGAGCCGGTTACGTGACTGCGAGATCACGTGATGTTTTTCCAGCACGCATTTCCCTCCAGTCGAGATATAGAATCCCTGAACTTGAGTAACTTTCATCCTGGATAACAAACGCCTCTATTAAACGAGGATCCTGTTATCTAATCGAGTCACTCTTTTCGTGTTTTCTTTCTTTAATTTTTATTTTTATCTTGCTTGAAATTTTTAGAGAATATTTTCTTAAAGAAACGATAGATGGATGGATGAAATTGGAAATTGAATTGGATGTTTCTTTTAAAAGAGTAATAGATATTTGGTATATGAGATTATTTAGATTTATGAAATTGTAATAATTGCAAATTACTTAAAATTTGTGTATTCGATTATTTCGATTATATTTATAAAGGATGGAGAATTAATCGATTAAAAATCTTGGGATAATTTATTGAACGAAGTGTCGTCGAGCAGAAATTTTACATAATCGAAAGAGATATGGTTTACAAATATATGCATTAAGGATAGGTAACAAGATCGGTACAACTACCGATCGTCGCGCCATGGGATATTCGATCCTTGTTAAAAGTTGGCTACATTGGAATTTATGAAACCCGAACTTATTACGTTCGTAAAAGTTCTCGAAGGAGATGTTGGTACACAAGAATGCTCCCATTTGCAGGCAGGAGAAGAATCCAAACTTGAAATTGATTTATTACTACAAAACTTTCAAACCTCTTGACTAATGGGATCTTGGATTATTCCGATATATCAGCTTAATTTTCATAAATTCTAAAAATCTAATAATTTTTCTTCTTTTCTCTTTTTGTTTTCTTTATCTTTTCGTTCAATATAATTTAATTTATATTAAGTTGTACAGCTTCTTTTTCCTTCTCTGTCATCTTTTCGCGTCTTAATTAGTTCTAACCACGATTTTGTTTGTCAATATAGTATACTTTTCCAAGAAAACAAGAAGAGAAAACAAGATTATTATATCACGTGTTTTTCTACTTTTTCTAGCTAATTTGTCAATGATAGTAATAGTGTGACTTTCTACGATATATCCTTTTTAAGATTTACAGGTTCAGAGAAGTAAAAACTTGCTCTAGAAGTTGGTGCAAATAGCAGTATAACTTGACAGTGACGATGAAACAAGTTATTTTACAATTATACTTACAATTAAACTCATTAACTCGATCAATACAAATCATTAGATAGCTTGTAGAAAATCTAGAACACTACAAATAACTTAAAATATTTTAAAAGGCCAAAATAAACAAAATGGACATAGAAAGAATCATTGAAAACTAAAACGAGATATCTATCCACATGTATCCTACAAATATTGCTCAATTTCAACACCATCCTCCAAATATCCAAAAAAGCCATACTCGTCAGATTCCTCTTACTATTCCTGCTTCGTAGATCTTTTCAAGAACTTGGACAAAATTAAAGTTTCGTAGCGCAGTTCCAATACAATCTTTCCTTCTCACGCGCACATACATTGATTCAGAAATCTATGATCTGGAAAATGAGGAGGGAGGGCGAAAGAAGGTTCAACGAAGGGACAATATTTCGATGATATCGCGTGACACGAAGCACGGAGGAGGATGGAGAGCTCGTGAAATCGAATGGGGAGAGAAAGAGGGAGAATGGGCGGAGAATGGCGGAAGGATAAAGAAAAATGAAGCCCGCGACGACGATGATCTGCGAGAGGGGTGGACTCGGCCAGGAACGAATTCATAACTTTGCGGGGGAGGGAATTTTCGCACGAGATCGTAAAACAGCCACAGTGCATCGTCCCAACCAATCGACGCCCGTGCAAATACGAGGAACGCTCAGTCGTTCATCCTGTCGCTTAGTTTATGGAAGAGATATACTGTGAATCGATGACGATCCATTGTGTCGTCACAGCGATATATATCGATATATCGTGTCGCGTTAAGTTAAATTTTTAGAACAAAATTCTTTAGAATTTAATAGAATTTAATCGAATGTCTGGTTAAGGAGAAATAAAATAATAATCCATAGTTGAATAAAAGTCTTGAAGATTAAAAGAAAGAAAATACAAGATTCAAGAAATTTTTTTCAATCGAGCACGATAGATAGATGTAAAAAATTATCGATAATATTTCTCTTCGCCATCATTTAATAGAATTTAATCGAATATCTGGTTAAGGAGAAATAAAATAATAATCCATAGTTGAATAAAAGTCTTGAAGATTAAAAGAAAGAAAATACAAGATTCAGAAGAAATTTTTTTCAATCGAGCACGATAGATAGATGTAAAAAATTATTGATAATATTTCTCATCGCCATTAAAATTTTTACCATTAAAATTATAGATGGTGGATGCACGTATATATATTTGGAGAATTCGTAAAAGGTCGACCACCATGACTGGTGCTATGACCGTAAAAATCCAATTTTTTATTAGAAATTATAATAATTTCGTGATATAAGAGGATTTCCTGTAACGATCTTTAAACAGGGAAGAGAAAATTAAAAGTATCAATAACGAAGTATTGTCAACCGTGTAACAATTGATTTATCCTGTTTGGATCGAAGAAGATATTGATCTTTTGAAGATTTTCGATGCATTTCGTGCATCCACATTACCCAACTTACCCTCTCCCCTCCCTTAAATCCTTTCTCAAAAAACTCAAATCCTCGAAAAGCGAAAACTTGTCAGAATCCACCCCTTAACTTACCTCTCCCTATAACATCTCTCAAAGGGTTGAATAACGAGAAACCGATATTCACCTCATGCGTGGTACCACTACAAGAATCCACGCTGCGTTTTATTTTTCCATCCCTCGAACTGTAACGAAAATTTCCCGGATCCGAGCTCTCCTCAAATTGGAATCAATCGAAGGATGGATACGAAAGGAGAGGGTGGCAATGCGTTGTTAAGTGGACGCTGATAAACGGAAACCAAACGTTGAGTTCGGTTAATGTCCTGCGGACAGCCGAGCAGATGAGGTTGCCCTGACGTTGATAGGTTCCACACTGTGGAAGAGGAGAGAGAGAGAGAGAGAGAGAGAGAGAGAGAGAGGATGAGAGAGGGTGGACGTAGAGAGGGAGAGTGGATACACAGGGAGGATGAATGGGCGAGAGGGTGGAGATTGATGGATGAACGGAGAAAGTAAAATGGATAGACGGAGAAGATGAATGGAGAGAAGGAGAGGGGGAGAGAGAATGACACGCATATAAGCGAGGATAAGGATGGGTTTACGAGGAAACTGTAAAGTGGTAACCGCAGAGCGGAGTGAACTATCGGGAACAGATTGCGACTCCCTCTCCCCATATAG
>NW_006263796.1:631843-632543 GCF_000469605.1 Apis dorsata | reverse complement strand
CTCTCTCGTTCGTTATTTCTCTTTCTTCGCAGCTAGCTGGGCCGTTATCTCGACCCAATCGGGGGAACGTGCATCGGCGGCCTGACACCACCGTCTGTCGCACCCTCGTTCAACTGTGCTTACCTCGCGGGCACAAAATACCTGACAGCCCTATTGCCAGCCCCATTAACACGTGTTAGAGCGCGCAATTAACTCGAAATCCACGCGCGGGATTTGATCCCCGTTTGCGTCGAACGATTTTTCGTGGAGGAAAATTGAAGATCTTTTTTTCTAACACGGCGAGGAGGGTTTTTTTTGGAAGATTTTTTTCTTTTTTTGATTCGATGATTTGAATTTTTTTTTTAGGTGGAGGAAAAGGGAGATTGGAAATTTCTTGGAATAGTTAACGTAATAATGTAAATTTACGGTTGTAAAAATTCGTGGTAAAGGGATGTTTTGGAAGGAAATTTGTTTAGGTAAATATATAGAGAGAGAGAATTATTTAAAATGTTTAAAATCGACAGATGGAACGAGGATGGAAATTTGCTGCAAAAGAAGTGTATCAAATGGTTTTATTTGAATTTATTTTTATGGTAAAATTGTAACGAGTACGTAGCAAGGGATGTTAACTATATATAACGCTCATTTACGAGAGATTATGAGCCAAAGGTTAAGTACACACGGCGAAATTTAACGTTAATTTTCTCATTTCGCAAAATGA
>NW_006263796.1:629914-631651 GCF_000469605.1 Apis dorsata | reverse complement strand
TTTTTTTTTTTTTTTTTTTTTTTTTTTCTGTGCATTTAAATACACCAAAGCCAACTTTAACACGCGTATTATCCGGCAAAACAAATTCTGATACAAAAAGTTACTCGTAAAAACTTTTTTCATTAAAAAAATGAAATGGCATTAAATATCGCCCAACAATTACCTTAATAATCGAAATAAACTTTCATACTCTTATACTATATTGCAGATTAACATTATACCGAGCCGAGTATGAATTTTAGATCAAATGGGAATACGTACAGAATAATTTCGATATTCGAAACTCTATTCTCCATTGTACATACACGCGCATTCGTAGTCGAGTTTACATACTCGAGCTATACACAAATATTCTATCCCATATTTTATCAGTTGACTTTAAACTCTGCTTGGAGATGGACCCAACGTTTTCCTCCTTTATTCTTATACCAATTTCACACGATTCACGTTAAGAAAAAAATTTAAGAAAGTCGTCGAGATCTTCGATATCAATGTTCATAATTTAGAATCCAAGCAAACAAAAACTTCTGGAAAATCGAACGATGGTCGTAAAACTTTCGAGGGGGAAGTTTGGACGTAAGCGGAGGATCGTGGTCGAGGTGGTGTATCGGATACCGACAGTTTATTAATCTCGAATCCGCGATAGTAAACAAGGTGTATACCTGGGAATATTCGTTATGCATAGTTGCAGATTATTAATGGAGATTCCTGGAGCATGGAGAGGCATCGTGTACTCCACGATATAATTGCGATCGGCACGTACAAAAGGGGTCAGGTACGAAGCATGAGTTTCGAATTCTGCGAATTCTCGCAATAATTTCTTTTTTTTTAGACCATCAGAGCGAATTAATTGAGAAAGATAGATCGTTTTCCAGACGCTGACTTTTAAAGATACATTCCTCTCTCGAATCAAAGGGAAATTCCTGATTTTGGAAGAGTGAAATTCAGATCGAGTTTTCAAAATTATCAGGAAAAATGATCGTTCTTAGCAAGACTATTTAGAAGAATCGTACGAAAGATTTGAAATCAAATCGAGCGAGCAAGCAGACCAAGAGAGAAGAGAGAAATTGAGAAAGATAGTCTAATTCGCTTGTTTCAATCTTGATTTCCAAAAGTACAGTCGAATATTCAACGAAATCCACTTATCGTTGGAATTTCCAAAATTACCAAGAAAAATAATCAGATTAAATGGTGAATCTAAATTTGCACAGGAATCATATGATAGAAATTAAAATTCTTAGAAATATCTTCTATTGTCCAATTCGCTTATTTCAATCTTGATTTCCAAAGATACAATATCTCTGGAATATTCAACGAAATCTTATCGTTGGAATTTCCAAAATTACCAAGAAAAATAATCAGTTTAAATGAATCTAAATTTGCACAGGAATCATATGATAGAAATTAAAATTCTTAAAAATATCTTCTATTGTCCAATTCGCTTGTTTTAATCTTGATTCCCAAAGATACAATATCTCTCGAATATTCAACAAAATCTTATCGTTGGAATTTCCAAAATTACCAAGAAAAATAATCAGATTAAATGGTGAATCTAAATTTGCACAGGAATCATATGATAGAAAAATTTGAAATTAAAACTTTTAGAAATATCTTCTCTTCTATTGTCCAATTCGCTTGTTTCAATCTTGATTCCCAAAGATACAATATCTCTGGAATATTCAACGAAATCTTATCGTTGGAATTTCCAAAATTACAAAGAAAAATAATCAACTTAAA
>NW_006263796.1:624498-629852 GCF_000469605.1 Apis dorsata | reverse complement strand
GAATCTAAATTTGCACAGGAATCATATGATAGAAAAATTTGAAATTAAAACTTTTAGAAATATTTTCTCTTCTATTTTCATTTTTTGAGAAAGAGGAAACTATTTTCTAATCTACTATCCATATTCTCACCTTAAGATCACTTTTTTTGAGAAGGCAACAAAAGCCAAGAGAATAGAATACCAGGGAAACGCAATGTTAAACGCATCTTGCAGAAAGATACTATATGTATACACACACTAAAAGCACGATTAATCAGGATGCTTGCTACCAAAAGCCCCCATCGTGCTTCCGATGAAACAGAAGGGAACCGGGCGCATCGGCAGCTTGGGGTCCGTTTAATCAAATTCACCGATTCAGAGGTGGAGGAATGACGAGCGACAAGGAGGTATATACTCAGAATACTCTGTGAACCGGTTGAAATAGCCACGTTTTACCTCGTAAAATCTCGCGATTGTTGCGCGTGAATTGCGTGTACCGGAAGAGGGACAAACGGAGGATGCCTGGCTGGCCACGCTTATGGGGGAGGGAGGGAGAGAGGTGTGAGAGATGCTGCGAAGAGACGGAGGAGGGGCAAAATCCTATTACTGTATCGATTTGCTTCTTAACAATCCAAGCATCGATGCTCGCTCAATCGTAATATGCAAATTTTAATTTGCGAATAAATATTCAAATACTATTTCATAAAGGAGGACGAGTTTTTGTTCGAAAATTCTTCGATTTTAATGCAAGTTTATATATATATATGGAGATAGAAATCGATCCTCAAAACTTTTACAAACGATTGTTAACATTTCAATAAAAATAAAAAAGAAAATAACAAAAGTATTCATTTATCAAATGTGCAAATTTTAATTTGCGAATAAATATTCAAATACTATTTCATAAAGGAGGACGAGTTTTTGTTCGAAAATTCTTCGATTTTAATGCAAGTTTATATGTATATATGGAGACAGAAATCGATCCTCAAAACTTTTACAAACGATTGTTAACATTTCATTAAAAATAAAAAAGAAAATAACAAAAATATTCATCAAATGCGCAAATTTTTCGCATAATAAAACATATAAAATAATAAAATATATGTATGGATAGTGACGATTAACATTTCAAGAATAAAAAAAAAAATAAAAAAAGTATTCATCTACCAAGCGTACATATTTTTCGCATGATAATAAAATCTCCTACACTTTAACCCGTTCTCCGGGTTTAATTACAGTGTACAGACTGTGTTTATGGAATTTTCGTGGAAAATTTGAACGCATAGAGATGCAAATTTTTATAAAAATATTTGAAACGCGTGTTGATTTCAATTCGCGCGAATCTAATTTGCTCGATCTAATTAATAGTGGGAATTTCGATTTGCAAATTTGATCAACCGTTCGATCGAGTCGGGCAGAATTCAAGCAAGATTGTACGATGTTCGATGAGAAAGTGCGAATCTCAGGCGAAGAATATTGAGAATTCGTGGCACGTAGCTACTCGGATACGCGGTGTTGGGATACACTAGCGATAGACTAGTTCGCGATTGGGGTTCGTGGGAGGAATAGAAGACAGAGAGAAAGAGAGAGAGAGAAGAGGAAAAGAGGAGAACAAATATCCTTGGCAACGATAATGAAGCACCATTTAATCACTGGACTCATTATG
Source organism: Apis dorsata (assembly GCF_000469605.1). Taxonomy (NCBI): domain Eukaryota; kingdom Metazoa; phylum Arthropoda; class Insecta; order Hymenoptera; family Apidae; genus Apis; species Apis dorsata. The sequence goes on along the minus strand of NW_006263796.1, from coordinate 628,207 downwards.
GAATGGAATTCTCGAACGATTCTCTTTGATTTCTGCGTGATATTCCGTCCGATGAAAGGCGGAAGTGTTTGATATCGTTTAACGAATTAATATCGCGTTGTTCTCGCGGAGAAATTTCAGCGATTCGATTTTTCGTGTTTGAAGAAATCGTCCTCCGCGATTCGAGGAATCATTCGAGAAGATTCTTAAAGAATTTGTAAAAGTTTTACGAATTTTTATTGACTCGATTTGAAATTTAGATAAAGAATGAGAATTAGAAAAAAAAGAATAAGATTCCATACACCGTGAAAAACGTGAAAATAATTAATTTTAACTCGAAAATTGCAACAATTATAATATAAATATTAACTGCGTGCAATTAATAGAGTTTACTTTTTTTCTTATTTCATTGAAAATTTCAGGGAATAATAATAAAAAAAAAAAAAAATAAAAAAGCATTGGTAATTGGTGCAGTTGAAACGGAGTTTTTTATACACGTACAGAATGTTAACAAATTATAACGAAGCATTGTCCAAGTGACTGGAGGTAATTAAAAATTTCTACGGGAAGGGGGAGAAAAAAAAAAACATTCCTGTGGAAAACACGGATGGCGAGATGCGCGTAAAAGATGTCACAAAGAGAAAGCAAATAATAAAATTATCTTCTATTAATCAACGTTGAATATACCGATTGAAGATCCGACAGATGACTACGAGGAAGAAGAATTACTCGAAACGGGTTTGATACATTCATAATCGGCATATAAAAAAAAAATCCTCGATATCATATTCCATGAAAAATTCACCGTTTTCGTATAAAACACTTTCATTAATATTTTCGCGGATATGGAATTGCTTCGGGCATATTAAAATCTTGTGTTATTATTCACGATTAATTTGCACCCTTTATAAATTATAAAAATCTTTTCTTCCTCCGGAGATATAAACTATAAACTTTTGCTAAAAACGAATATTTAAAAGAGGATTAATATAAATTAAAAAAGTAATTTTGCATTTGCATTTCATAAAGGAGCTTTTTATTTCCTCGACCAAGGTGATCGATCATTCATCGACAAAATTCTACGAATAAATAATAAATTCAAAACGATCAAAAATTAGAATCAAAATTAGAAAAGGCATAGAAGAAGAAATCAGGAAAAATATTATAAATATTCTGCAAAGTTGTGCAGCGATGCCAGGAATGACACGAACCGTATATGAAGAATATATCGGTATCGTCGACGGATACAGTCAGTCGCAAAAGTCGCACAGCTTCGATTATTATATTTTAATTACCAAATCAAAGTTACATAAAACTTTGTGAATACGTAAAACGTATATATTTTTATCAAAAATATTTAAGTGAAATCGACGTGACTCATCTTTCTTCGTACAAGATGAAGAGAAAAATTTGAAAATATATAAGCAACGACGAAAAAAATTTCTCTCTCTTTCCTCCTCTCTTAAATACAATTCAAGAAACTACTTTGAATAATAAAAACATATCGTTGCCATTTTCATTACTTAAAAAAATAATTTTCAATATCAACATCGAGAGAAATAAATTGTCAGATTGCACGATAAATTCCTTGGACACAAAGTACAAAGATTTTTGTCATTGATTATACCTGCAAGGGGGCCTGTATATGGAAGGTAAAATACACATATACGTATTGCGACGGCAATTAAGTTTTACGGTTTTGCATCGAGGGTGAGGCGCGGCTGTTTCGAAAGCGTTGAGTGCCGCTCGTAAAACTGCAGGGATAACTGCAGCGCACCCTGTTTATCCCTTTTCCCTTATCCGTCACGGGCGTAGAGGAATATCGAACGAATGCGGACGAAAGGGGATAGGAAATCGATCGCAAAGCTGTGACGACGATCGTGAACGAGAATTATCCGTGTTTTTTTTTTTTCTTATCGCAATTTCTAATAGAGATATCCTTTGCAAGACATCGAAAGACGTTATATTAAGAAGAATAATTATCCTTTCACAGATCGATACGCAAGCTTATACAAGTTTATTATTTATAAATTTTATCCTTGCTTCGAATTTGTATCAAGTTTGGAGGGAGGGGAAGGGAATTAGAATTTTTAAAGCACGTTTATAATAATAACAATTCCAGTCAATTAAACTTTCCATCCAAAGTATGCTGAAAGTATCCAATCCAATGCTAGCCCACTAACTTTGCCTAACAATCTATTTAAAATTTGCATTGCCCCCCCTCTACCTCGGAAAGTTGAAAAATTAAACAACTTTTAATACGCTTGTCCGTCTTCTCGGCCATAAAATGTTTCTCAACGCGATCCCCCTTCGTCGAAAAAAAGGAATCGAGAATGAATTAACGCGAGGGAAACGTTTTTTTTCCAATTTAGATTTATAATTTCAAAAATCTATTCTAAATTGCTCTATTCGAAACAACAACAACCAGTTCAAAGCAAGTTGAACGTAAGAAGGAAGTGGAAAGAGGGGCGAGGAGAAGACAATTGGGGGCGCAATTGGAAGAAAGGGAAGAGACAAAGGAGGTTGGTTGGAACGCGTGTTCGATTGGCACGGTGGAGGTCTTCCACTTCTCGTTCCCTCTCGAGCAATTATGCATAATAGGGGGTAGCAGCTGGCCCGTAGCCACGTCTACCTGTTGCACGACGAACCGCCGAATCGCTCGTCGGCGTGAAACTACGGCGCCGTTCAAGAGGCCGTTCCCGAGAGAGGGTGGAGGCGGGTCATTGTGAAAGAAAGAGAGGTGCAGAGCCGGTTTTAGGGTCGGATTTTCGACGGTTCGTCCCGCTCGAGAAACCCGATGTGGAACGGTGTCAGGGGGTCAGGCTATCGTACACGCATTCTACTACCCCCCCTCCCCCCACGACATTCTCTCGGTATTGGATATCGATGGATAGCGAGGGGATGGGTGTCGTTATCGAGGAGGGGGATCAACCGATGAAAATACGATACGTTTGATCAAGAAGACGATGACGTTGAAAACGTGAACTTGAAAAAGTTAATTCGAAAAAAAGAAAATATTGTTTAGTGGAAGAAGGTTTTTCGTGTAGATTTATAGGAAAATTTGAGGAGAATTAGAAAAATTGTTGGAAGAGTAAAGAAAATTCGTTTTGTAGTGATTTATAGATTAAAGGCGAAGCGGATAAAATTGAAATTGAAACGTAATCTTGATCCTTAATCCGGTATATAATGCACAATAGTTTTTGTGATTTGTTTCGAGAGATTGGTGGAGATGATTAATTAGGATATTGACGCTTGCGTAAGATGATGCGAAAAAGATCAAATATATATTTCTCGAGCAAACGTGAACAAACACCCAAACATCTCCCAAACTTTCTTTCGAAATAAATCAAAAAAAAAAAAAATAAAAAAAATAAAAAAGAAAGAAAAAGGAAGCAAAGTTAACAATCCAAAGAGCTTACAACAGAAAGAGAAAGAAAAAAGCCGATAATTAGTTCGTGACGTTGGTTAATTGTCGAGGGGCGGTAACTGTAGTTGTTGTTGCCACGGCACAAACTTTCGCAATTAGCAGTACCATTGGCCGCCTTGTATAATTATATTAAAACGGTACACGGTAACAATTAATTATACCGGGCGGCTTTATATTAGGAATTTCCCTGCGCGCCAACAACTCGACGACCGCCAACGATCGTGTCGTGTCTCTCTATGAATCGGTCGGCCGACAAAAGGCCGCCCCGTTTGTTACCCGAGCCCGCTGCGAAAATTTCTATTT
>NW_006263796.1:616366-624245 GCF_000469605.1 Apis dorsata | reverse complement strand
GGGGGGGGGAGGGGAGGGGGAGGGATAACGTAACAATACGGCATAGTTAGCGATTCAATTTCTAACCGCGATAATAGGGAAACAAATCATTTGCAGATTAAACTTTAACAGGCTGCTAACTGGAACTTGAACTGGGAATTAGGCGAAACATGATTGAAATCTGTATAGGTTGTCGACAATGAGGTTAGAGTTGAGGGATAGTTTCCAAGTGATATCCAAGTTTCTCCTTCTTGTGTATCTTGTACGTTTGATTCTTGTTTCTCTTTTCCTCTTTTTCCTCGTTTCGATTGTTTCTCAGGAATTTTTCAAGAGTGTATTGCAAAATAATAATATTGGAAGAGGAATTTAGTAAGTTGATTATGATCGTTTTACAATTAAATGGAGCAATCAGATGATTCTTCTTTGAAAAGTGGATGTGTGTAAAGAAAGAGAGAGAAAGAGAATCGTTCATTATCGTTTTTGAAAATATTTCTTTTGAAATGAATAATTCTAGAAATTGCAAATATTTGGATATATATAAATATATACGTAGTAAATAGAAGATTTATGATTCGGAAATGGAAACTATGGATGACTTTCGCTGGCGGTTTCTTTGGCTTGGCAAAAGGTTGGAAGCATTCCAGAGGTGTAGACAGAGAAATTCTTCGCCGCGATAAAAACATCGGCGGAATGACAATGGTGTTTATAGGGAGAAATCAGCACTCGGCGAGACGATCGGTAGGAGAGGGGGAGGTTTCTTTATTTAAAAAAGAATGGAATCCTTCCTTCGTCGGTATGATATATCGTCAAATATTTGTTTCTTCGGCGGTATGAGTTTGCACTTTCATTAATAGATGGGAAGATGGTAGAAAGATAGTTTGAGGAGGAATCGCTCGTAAATAAGGGAAGAATAAGATGGAAAAGTGGTCGTGTTGCCACAATATGAAAAATTTCATTTCATGTTCGATGTATCAATGTCGGTTTATATCGCGCCAATAAAATTATTGCGATTGTGTCGATCGAAAAGAAAAATAAGTAAAGTCGTCATTACCTCGATTCCTAAATAAAAAAATATATATATATTATTTTATAAATATTCCAAATATCTGGTATCGTTTATTTGTTTCAAAGAAACAATTATCGCAAACAAATCTTATCCAACGAGAGGATGGCACAAACAAATCTGAACTCAAGTATCCATCAATTCCATTCATTCAACCCTTTCGAAATTTACAACCCATCGCTTCTTACCAGGAAATTCCACGCATAGCACGACTGTTTTCTCCTCGACTGAAATTCCGACAAATGGAACTGAAAAGAGAGAGAGAGAGAGAGAGAGAGAAAGAAAAAAAATAGTCGAGAAGAGATCATTGGCGTTCGTTCAGCGTCAAAGGCGGAGGGTTGCGCAACGAGCGGCATCAAAATTAGCGAAACTTCAGTCGTGCGCCCCTTATAAACGAGCGGAAATGTATTTTCAGCCTGAAGAACAAGTGGCTCGTGCGACAAATAGACAAATATGAAAGGAGAGAGAGAGAGAGAGAGAGAGAGGAAAAAAGGAAGGCGAGAAAAGACGATGAAAGGAATGCGAGAGAAAGGAAAGAGGAGAATAATCGGCGAGGAAAAGGAGGAGGAGGAGAGAAAGGAAAGGAGACGATGTCAATAATTGAAATTTTCCAGGACGAGAACTTAACTTTTCCTCTCTCCTTTTTGATTGGACAACTCGAGGAATACACGAGTTACTTATCTTCGATCTCTGCAAATTCACGAGCTTTTGAACACGCGCTGTGTGTGCCGGAGAATAATTTGAAGGGGTCTCACAATGGCGAGGAGAATTGTTTTTATGAACAGGTGGAGAGTCGTGAAATTCTTGGATCATATTTTCACGAATTCTTGCTCGAAACAAATTTATAAGGGAGAAGAAAGAAAAATAGAAGGATGAATTTTGAGAAAACATGAGTATTTTTACCACTATTTGATGATACTGAGTGGATATATTCATAACCGAGAGGATAAGATTTTTGCCTTCAATTCTTTCGATGAATTTATCAAAATAAAAAGGGATGAAATAAGGAAGGATAGATTGTGAGAATTACTATTACATTTTGATGATATTGCAAAATTTAATACTTCGCACATCTCTGTTTTAGAAAATGTGAGACACGAAAGCATGAATTATTAATTTGGGGTTATTATCGTAATACTTTGGTGATTGCAAAATTGCTGGGGGTAGTCTTATGTGTTATACGTGATCCGATTGTGAGATCAATCCCAATTGGAAGAGATCCAAGGAAAACAAACTGGTGTCGAGGCAAGAGGGATTGAGAAACGATTTGTAAATATCAATTGTTAACGAGATACAACGTACGTTTTCGAAAAGAAAATTTTACTTGATACAATTATAACGAAAAATGACATTTTATAAAATATTCTTACATCACAACAGAGATAAAATGAACGTCTCATCTCAAAATTTCATCAGCTGTTTAAAATACATCGATCTTCGACGTATCCCTCATTCCCTTAATTCCTAAATTAATGAGAAAAACAATTGTTAACACAGATCTCGGAATTGTCAGAAAAGAATTGAAACCAGGAAATAAATATATTATGACTCCATCGAATTTCCATTACGCCTCGTCATTAACGAACCATCTCTCTATCCACCCCTTATTGTCTCTCACCAGACGATAAATCTTGCAACGAATAACGTTCATCCAACGTTAATTACCTATGTCGATCCCGTTTGTTACCCATCCTTTCCACTCTCATAAAAATGCTTCTCCACCCAAGCGTCTCCTCGCAAAAGAAGGCCGTCGTCTGTCGAGATAACGCAATTATCGGGCGCGATATCATTGGAATAGAAATATTTCGCGGAACGAATCGTCACGAGGCTGGACCAGATCATCCACGAGATATTATAAAAATAACGTCCGTTCCATCGTCGCAACAATCCTTGTTGAACAAATGTTGTTACTTTCAAAAGGGTTAGCGGACGAAAAAGGGGTGGAAAAAGGGGTAAAAATAAAGTTATTGAACGGAGAAGAAAGAGAAGGAAAAATAAGGGGACAGTCGGTGGAGAAGGATGGAGAAGGGAAAATATGGTATCACTGAGAAGGAAAGACGGTCAAACATAGAACAAAGTTGGTGAACGAGGAAGGAAAAGTGTCGTAATTGGAAGGTAGTCGATAGAGGAAAAATAGCGCAGCTAGGAGAAGAGGTTGATGGACAGAGGAAGTAAGAATGCCAAACATGGAACAGTAGCTGGAGGAAAAGGTAGTAGTAATCGATAGAGAAGGAAAGATACCGTACTTACTTCTTTTGGAAAAAGAAAGGAGAGACGACGAGGGATGGAGAGAAAAGGAAAGACATATACTTAGGGCGATTGATTGACAGAGAAGGAAAGGCGTTGAATAGCTGGAGGGTGATCAATAGAGAAAGAAAGGTGCTACACTTGGTTGACAAAAGATGCATTCGAAGAGAAGGTATCGCGCTTCTTGTTGATATAATATTCGAATATAACGAATAGTTCGAGTATCTAATTACTTAAAGAGTCTATACGGAAGAAAGATTATGGTAAAATAAGATCGATAAAATAAGGGAACTGTTGGGGGCGAGAATTGAAGAGGACAAGGAAATTAGTGGAATTTAGTTAGAAATTAATTAACGACTCCTCGCAGCAATGTGGATATATCATTAATTGGGGAAGCCCAAGTTGCCCGTTTAGAAACCACAATCGGGCAGCGCTCGTAACATCCGTTCCAACGTGGATACGCCTCGAGAATTCACCCTCTCCCCCTCTGTCACCGTGTTTGCATAATGCGACCGACTCGAGACGGGCATAAAGATACCCGTTATATCGAAACTCGCCAAGTTTAACGTGGGTATGAAAGAGGCCAACCACCGCCTCTTCCTTCCTCCTCCTTCCTTTTGTCCATCCACCCTTCCTCCATCGTCTTCTTCTCTCTCTCTCTCTCTCTCTCTCGTGTTTTTCCAAGGAGAATCTTTCCCTCCCCAAGGCGACGCGATCTCGTCGTACGGAATTTCGTGCCAACGAATCGAGCTCTCTAGGGGGAGGGAGAGGGAGAAGCGAGTGTTGTCTTTCTTCGAAGATGTTTCCCCCCAGTCATCTCGTTCTCGGAATGCAATCGATATAAGTTTGTTGTTAAGTTGTGATTAACATTAACATCGAACAAATCTGTTTGATTTTGAGGAATATTTTGAAGGTTGAATTTGGGGAGAGGGTGAGAGAGTTGGTGAGGGATTTTTTAAGGTGGATCTTGGAGTATTATTTTTTTTTTTTAGAGGGTAATATTGTTGGTTTATGGATGTAATGAAAGTGATATGGAAGTGATGGAGGGATAATCTTCGTTTAGATTCGCTCGTGTTACGTTACACTATGAAAATTTCTTTTTAAAAGGAAATTTCAAGGATATTGTTTTACAAGAAATCGTTTCTCGATTGCCTTAAACAGTACGGTTTAAAACATTCCTGTTATCCAGTTTGGATCAAACAGTAGTACAATGGTACGAAATAGTTGCAGGCAATTATTCGAGGAAAGTTAACTCTCTATCGTTCTTCAAATTTCTTCAACCGTTTAACGTTACATAAATCACTTACTTGCCTTTATCATGCTTCGTTTTTCTGTTTCACCGCCCATACCGTATTACGCGTTGCTCCCTATCTATCTATCTAACAGTAATTTAATCTACACGAATCTTTAAAAAAAAAAATAACAAGATATTCAGATAAAAATATCAAGATAAAAATCTTAAAGAAACTTTAGAAAAGAGAGCTTCCGTAATCTTGTTGTATCTAAAAGAGATTTTTATCTTTCATCTAAGATTTCCATTTCCAAAGTATCTATTTTACAAATATTTCATTCTTCCTCAACTTTTTCCCTCCCAGAGTTTTAGAAAAATTCTCCGTAAAGATCTCTTCCGTAAGAATTTTTCATTTCCCAATGAAAATCAATAATCCCGAATAGAAACGAATCGATGGGATCGATAATAGCGATTTCGCGCGTTTTCCAGCAAAACCGAGCGGAGACACGTGTCCCTCCTTGGGGAGCTCGGGCGAAAGGATCGGTGGCGAAAAGGGGAACGCGGGGAAATTACGTAAGCCGGCATTCTCGGCGCGTTTGTAAAGTATCGATCGCAGTGCGCCACGAAAAATCCCGGCCTCGGTCGGAAGTAAAACGCGAGCTGTAGCGCCACGGACACCGTAAAATCAGCGGACCAAAACCGGACCGGCCGTTCGTTCGCTTTCTCTCACGTGTGTTACGTCTGTAAATAATAAAGCGGGGCCTCCTCTACTTTCTCGATACGCGAGAAAAATTCCCCAAAAAATGGTGATTTTTGAATCGAACGATTTTTCTTTTTTTTTTTTTTTTTTTTTTTTTGATTTATTCGAAGTTAGAAGTCGAGAGCGTAATTGTAAAATATTTAGAGAAAGAAAGAAAGAGAAAAGAGATTCCGTCATTGTTCCTATTTTACGGGGGAAGAGGAATCAGTTCGACGTTAGTCCGTTTTTTTTTTTTTTTTTTTTTGATTTATTCGAAGTTAGAAGTCGAGAGCGTAATTGTAAAATATTTAGAGAAAGAAAGAAAGAGAAAAGAGATTCCGTCATTGTTCCTATTTTACGGGGGAAGAGGAATCAGTTCGACGTTAGTCCGTTTTTTTTTTTTTTTTTTTTTGATTTATTCGAAGTTAGAAGTCGAGAGCGTAATTGTAAAATATTTAGAGAAAGAAAGAAAGAGAAAAGAGATTCCGTCATTGTTCCTATTTTACGGGGGAAGAGGAATCAGTTCGACGTTAGTCCGCTTTTTTTTTTTTTTTTTTTAACAAAACTCGATAGCTTTTCGTGTGTGAATAACGAGGGGGAATATTTTTTAAGTCTTTCATTTTGTAATATTCTATAGATGTATTTGTTTCGCTGTACGTATTTTATTCTTTGTGTTTCGCTGACGTATATATATATATATATATGGCTTTAGATCTCGTATTTTTCATCCTGTATTTTATCATTCCCTTTTCTTTCATATTTTATTCAATATCGTATTATTCTTTACATTTTTCGTTTTACATCCCTTTCAACCTATATTTTTATTCGATATCGAGAATTACGAGATATCTTGATATCTAATCGTGATTTCTATTTATACGGAAGAACGGAAGAAGAAGAAAACGAAATAGTATAAATATCATAAAAGGAGCATGAAATTAGGAGCAACTTTCCATGAGGGGGAGGGCGTGCGCCAATATTTTCTTGAACGATAATGGCAACCGATACGCATCTGATATTATGCTCTTCTTGCTTGGAACGAATAATAATTAAGATGGTTGGAGGCGATAGAAAGTGGTTTAATTAACGCGAAATACGCGAAAAAAATACGCTGTCTTTTGTGGTATGATAATACTTGATGCAACGCGTGGAATACAATTTAATGCCACTTTGATTCTAAACCATTGGATTTCTCGAAGAATAAAAAGAAAGGAAAAATTATGAAACCAGACCTTTTGAAAACACGAGTAGATTTAATTGTTTTACGGAGTGATAAATAACAATGTTGTGGCTTGATGATCGCGTTTAATTTGCACGGGTTGTGACTCGAAAAAATGAAACAAATTTATCTCGAAACGTAACAAATGGTCGGTAATTTCGCATAACCTTCAAACGACCTTTCGATGACCTTACGATTACGTTGAATAATTCATCGACTTTACGAGCTGGAAACAAGTTTGAATTGACTTTAAACTTTCTAATCTCGACTGCGCTCAACGTGATCCTGGATCTATTATTATTATCATTATTATTATTATTTTAATGATTTAATTCACTTACATGCATCACGATATTACCTAAACCAACTTTAATAATATTCTAATAATAGTGATTTTATTTTAATAGAATTGAGATATTCCTTTTTATCAACCGATGAAGAATACCGTAATTAAACGATGTGACGAGTTAAACAGTCGCCAGAAAATTCGTGACAATTTAGTAAGAATTGAAGAAAAAGTGGATAATTACACGGGATAAAACGAAAGTGGTAGCTTGAAAACATTTTTCCAGTTTGCTACACCCTCAAAACTCAACATATTATCCTCAATAGGATTATATCCGGCAATGTTTTTATCCCCGTCTGCTAACCCGAACCATTTGCATCTCGTTTCTCCTATTATGCCAAGCCTGCAAGCAAGCCCCCGTACAAATTTTTCGTTTAATCTTTCTTACCCATACACACACACACGCGCACGCGCGCACGAGTAATATTTTAATTAATCCAATATTATTTCTACGGAGGAAAACAGTTTTAAGTAAATACAACTTTTCCACATATCCTTAAGATCAACTTATTTCCGACGTAAATTACAATACAACTCTCTTTTCTTACATTTCTCAATATTATTCTCAACAACAAAACGTTTCGCGCGTAAGAATAATGGAAGAATCGAAAGAAATTTTCAAACACATATGAATTTTGCACCTTCGAATTTTTTATAAATATCCTCTTCAAGATCCATTCGTTCAACAATATATATACGTTTAAAAAGAAAATCGTGCACATAAAGTCGTCCTTTAATTAAAACTGAGGGGATGTTTTGCTTGGGAACGATTACTGATCGCTACACATCCATGCATCATCATCTCTTTCCATCTCCGTCCGATCCATCTCTCCTCCTCCTTTTCCGCTCGGTGATCCAGCCACCCTTTTTGGCGCGAGGTCGATTCACCGGCGCGGAAACAAGGGAAATATAAGAGAGAGAGAAGAGGGGAGGTCGAGTTTTCGATTTCTAAGAGTGGCGCGCACGGCCGATACGATCATTAGCGGAAAGTTGGTGCCGACAGACGTGCAATTTGCATAGGAACCGGAAGCCAATTACGATGGCCGGGTGGAGGA
>NW_006263796.1:614046-616083 GCF_000469605.1 Apis dorsata | reverse complement strand
GGGAGCCTTTGACAGTTTATAACGCAATTAGAAAACCCTTGCCCCTCCTCCACCCTCGCTTCATCCCGCCGGAGGGCCGATGCTCGTCCGCCGACAATGTCTTGGTCGGCCTTTTCTTCAAAACCGTACCAACCGTTTTTCTCTCGTCGCGGAAAAAAACAAACAAACGTTCGTTTCCGGTGCTGCGAGAAACCTTCCGTTCCGTTCCGTTTCGTTTCGTTTCGTTTCGAAAATGTCGGCGCGACCGAACTTCCGAGAGGCCTCTATTCCAAGGGAAGGGGCCACCATTGTGCCAGTTACTACCGCGCCTTTATTCCGAATAAGTAACACTCGACATTTTCTTCCCTTTCTCCCTTTATTCTTTTCTTTTCCCTCGTTCCTTTTAATCGTTTACGCGAATGCGGAGAACAAAAGGGAAACGGGAAGAGTTATCTTCGGGTCAGAAATGTGGGCAGGGAGGGAATTTGGATTCTTTAAGAGGGGAGGAAAAGAAGAAGAAAAAAAAGGGGGAAAAAGGTTTAGTCGGATTTCAATTAATAATCGGTGAATATTTATTTGAGAACGGAGGGTGAATTTGGAGAAAGCTTAATTTATTTTTTTAGAACGCATTCCAATCGATCCTTAAGTTAAGAGCATCGAGTGAAGGGAGCAAAGACAATTCCCGCTACTCCATCCAAGTACTACTAGTGCAACTACTTGGCTAAGACTGCAGCCAGTTACCAATCCGCAGTTTGTTACGGGGATGTTCGCGAAACAAGGCGGCGACGAGAACCCCTGCGGAGCGGCGGGCTTAGCCGCAATTCGAAACAACGAAAGCTCCGTGTTTTGGCCAATCGATAGTGGCCATAGGGAATCGGCTAACTTAGTTCGCGAAATAACTATTTCTGTGTACTCAAAATCGGTTGAAGATTTCTATTCTATTCTTATCTCAATCCTTATTTTTATGAGGAAAAATAGAAATAAATAAAGATAGAAATAAATATAAAGAAATACCTTCGTCATCGACAAACTGTATGACAAATGAAGTACAAGAATATAAAAATATTGTGGAAAGAGAATTCTGTAAGAGGGACTGATGAATTTTCGTTCTTAACTCGAGGAATAATGGAAAGGAATAATGGTGGAAACGAGGATACTTTTGTTGGTAACTCGAAGGATGTTAGAAACCGAGATGAAGAGAATAGGAGAAAAATAGTTATTTGTAACTCGAGAGCCGGATGTTCGCGTCCAAGTTCAACTTGCTACTATCGTAGACTGGTTCTGGAAGATCGTAACGAGAGAGGACAGGCCGTCGTCGCGTTTGTAATTTCAACACAGAAGACAGTATTCAACGTCTTCTCGGTGTCGAGTGGGAAACTGTTCGTTTCGAGTGCAAGAAGTTTCGCGTGAAATGTCGCTAGGCTACCGATACACAAACTTCGTGAACGCTTCTTTCAGCCGTGTATATATATATATATATATATGAATGCATGGGTTGAACACCGTTGGGAACCGTGCCTTTCTTGCCTTTGTATTGCCTTACGAGAAACTCGATTATCAAACGAAGACGCTGCAAGGATTAATGCAAATAAGCTTGCGCGCTTGATGAATTCGGTTCGAGAACTCGGTTGTTTGAATAGATTAATTCCCCTTATCACGATTCGATTCGTGTAATTTTCAAAGTTGTAAAATAACTTTTCACGAACATTGTATTTTTCTATCGTAATTATGAGTTTTGTCAATTGAAATTTATTGAAAGTTACAATATCTCGATGTATAATTTATGATAAATATTCAAAATATCCAAAGTTTCTGTACACAATGTGATCGATAATCGAGGAAACAGTGCGTGAACAATGAACGAATCTCGATAGAATTTTTAAAAAATATATATAAATGAATGAACAATTTCGAAGAATATCGAAATTGCAATAACAAAATACCTTCGAGATTCGGTGAAAATGCAACAGCGTTGAGGGAATGGGGGATATGATATTAACGGAGGAGTAGAAAACCGCTCGCTATTTTTCGTTAAATGAATCGCCATGATAAATTCGC
>NW_006263796.1:611876-613770 GCF_000469605.1 Apis dorsata | reverse complement strand
TATATATATATATATATAGACCTGCATACCTGCTCCTACGTGCTCCTTTGAATCGTGCGCAAAATCATCAAAAAAACCGCCTTGAAACGAGGGGGTAAAATATTTAAGGGTTGTACAACTCCGAGGGATACCCCGTTAGTTCCTCCTCTAGGAATATAAAATTTTCGAGGGCGAAGAATCACGCTCGAAAATTCTGGGGCTCGTAATTAACCCCGAACGAAACTTTTTCCACGGTCTGGATGAACGTTTCTAAAGGAAAATGTAAACACCCTTGGAAGAAGTTGGAAGAAAACGAAAATTCGAGGGGAGAAAAACGTGTCTGCGCAATTGTGAATAATAGCAGTAGTAGTAGTATTGATCAGGATGAAATAATTAAAAAGAACACGCTCGTGCATTCGAAACTTTCCTTTAATATTGTACGTGAGTCGCATCTGTCCGGAAGTTGGACGCGATATTTCGTTTCGTTATTCGTTATTAAGAGATAAAACGCTACAATTGCCCCTCTGTCCCCCTCTTCTCCCTTCTTATACCGTAATATCGTTTTTTATGACACTCGATTAAATTGCAAATAGCCAGCTAACTTGGAACAATTTTTATATATATCGTTATCCATCTTGAACAAATTTTCGAGATCGTACAAATTATTATGGAAATTAAGAGTGATGATTTTATTGTTATAACAAAAAGAAGAAAAGAAGAAAAAGAATTCGTTTATTTAATTTAGATTTCTTGATCACAACAAATTTGAAAGCTGAGATATTTTCAGCTTTTTAAATTTTTGAGAAATTGTATTCCATCCTCGAAAATTTTCATTAGAAATTAATTAATAATTAACAATTTATGAAACCAATTAAATTATGAAACCAAGAAGAAGAAGATGTTAAATATATTTCAAGGGAAAAGTTTATATTTAATACCAATAATTGTTAAAACAAGAGGTGTCAACGATTGAGAAGAACTCTTTATCGACCAAATTACATTTTAAGAATAAATATATATATATATATATATATATATACATTTACAGGACATATTGTTTATATAATTCACATGAAATTTTTCTCCAATATTTCCAAAAAAAGAAACGTCAATTCAGAGAATCTAAGTCTTCGTTAAAAACAATAACACAATGATTTAAAATATTTATTTAATTAACACGTAAGATTATATTAAATTCTCGATCGAGAATATAAATCGTATTAAACGTTGGAGCATCATTTCCTGCGCGACTATTTTTAATTTCTATCTCTCTCGTACCTTGGTCGATTGTCTCGCCATCTGCCATGGCGATTCCGCCATCCTTTGACGTTGATACTCTTCGCTTCGAGCCATAGAATATGCTTTGAAAGTCATCTCCATATCCCGTTCGTCGAAGAATTCATCCCCCTCCCTCCCTCTCTATCTATCTATCTATCTATCCATCTATCTATCTATCTCTGTGTTGAACGACGACGAGCAACAAGGAATAGTTTGATCACTGTGAAGGGATTAACGAAGAACTGCGTTGCGCCATAATCGAGCAAGTTGCGCCAGGCATCTCTGCCCGAGTGGAGAAGGGGGTTGGAACGTTGGAACGAGAGAAAATAAATTCGGAATATTCTTCGACGAGATTCTTTCGAGGGGTATCTAATCCTTGCGAACTTTTAATGTGATTACGAAAAAATTGCTTGTATTGCTTGTTTATAAAACTTAATACTTTGGAGGAAGGAAGAAAAAAAAATTAATTGTTTCTTGAGTGAAAGGAATGAAGAGGGGAGGAATCGCTTGAATTTTTAATCAATTGATAATTATGATTTCGCGAGGAAGAATTTCGAAGGAAGAAAGTATATGAAAGATAAAAATATGGACGACTTGCAATTGGAGCTTGGCTTGGATTTATATTGTGTGAAAATTT
>NW_006263796.1:605373-611790 GCF_000469605.1 Apis dorsata | reverse complement strand
ATTTATATTGTGTGAAAATTTAATTTATTAAAAAAAAAAAAAAAAATGAAGAACTCTCTCTCTCTACTTCTCTAGATATTACAGGATCATCTTGTTTATTCGTTATATATTTTTCCACGGAACTATTTGAGAATAAGTCGGTGAATACCAGGCATTAAAGAAAATTGGATCGAACGAGTATTGCATGGCATGAAAAGATTCATCCCACACCAATTGCCTCGACTTTCCTTATGGCGTGCAATTTTCAAAATTTAGAATCCCGATATGAAACACGAAATGCCGATATATAAGGTAACGTGATTGATGTTTATGTAACCTCATAGAGGTACTTATACTTTCCTTCCTTTTTTCTTTTTCTTTTTTGCTTAAGCTTCAAAGAAACAAGTATAAATATTTTGTTTTTTCGTCTACACAAGTAATAATCTCTATTCCAAAACATTTCAAGTTAATTGTGCGTACAATAATAAATATTCTATCTTTTCCATTGAAAAATCTTTCACTTTCACGCTCGCGAAATTTTATTAAAGCGAGAATATTTCTGAAAACAACTGCTATTCGTCGATAAACATATCAAGATATCGCGAGAAAATCATCAATAGAATCATTTTTTAATATAAATATCTTTGATTATTACATATTGAAAGAAAAGACAATGCAAAAATATTATTCAAATTAAATAAATAACTGCACTCGTAATTTAATTGAATTGATCAATTTGCAACAAAAAAGGGGTTAATTTACGCGTGGAATCAAGTGTCGATGATGCCGCGAAGATATAAATGTAGAGAAGAGAAGACGCCATTCTTTTTCTCTTTTTTTTTTTTTTTTTTGCGCATTTTGAATTATTTCAAGATTTTAATCGGCAATTAACGAAACGTTTCATCGCTAATTTTATATTACGTGGAGCCGCGAGGCCAATAAGATCGGGGGCGGATAGAATCGATTTAAATTTACGGAATACCTCGACCGAATAGTTGAAATTATTCGGGCAAATGAACGAGTCGGTTGAAAATTCGAATAATGGGGGCGCATTCGCTCGTCTCGATTATGTATTTCAATAGATCCGATACGATTCCTGCGGATCGTCGTCCGTTCTTCTTTTTCTGAAAAAAAAAAAAAAAAAAAAAAAAAAAACCTGTCGACGCGCAAGTTGGCGAATAATTAATTTCGAGTTAAAAGGCACGCCGATGTAAATTGAACACGAAATACACAATGATAAATCTCCGATTGTCGCGCTCGAAAGGAAACGCGATTTTTCCCCCATCCATCCTGGTGCTATTTGTTACAATCGAAATGGTGATCGAAATGGAAATAAAATAAAGACAGGCGGGAGGAGAGAAGCAAGGTGAGATGATATTAAAAGTGAAAAGTTTTTATCAAATAAAAAAATAAGTTTTGCATTACTTATGAAAAGATGAAATCTTGAAAGAAATAAAGATAAAAATATATGATTGGATATAATTAATTTAATTGTACTTTTAAACATTTTTGCTCGTGAAAAATGCTAAAGCTGAAAGGCTTGTCGTTTCTTTTCCTCTCCATTACATAAGTAATAAAATCGATGGGAACTTGGTTAGATTCGAAAGCTGCTCCTTCCGTCCACGTGTTCCGTAGATCGAACGAGGAAATTAACAGGAGGCAACGAGAAGCGTATAATGCTCCTCCAACAACACGATAAAGGAGTAGAGAGGGCGAGCAAATGCACACGTTATTGAGCGTACACCGCCCCGCGTTGTATTAATTTTCGTTTGCCCACCTTTCGTCGTTTAATCGAGGCCACAATCGAGCAGCCAGCCAAAATTTTACGATACGACGCGAATTTTTGCCATGTTCGAGGCAACGATTAGAAAGTTTGCCTTGTTGTTACATTAATTGTTAATGTTCTCGTTTCTCGGTTTAACGGGAAAGGAAATTTTACGTTTTGATAGCAGAGAAATTCAGGATACGTTTTAATAATTCCTGATAATAAGTGTCCTTAATATAATAAAAATAATAATTTAATAAATAATTTAAAATCTATCGTGTCAATTTTTAGAGTTCTCTTAAATACAATTTTCTCTTGAAGGAAATTTAGAAAATGTTTTAAAAATTATAATACTCGATTCAAAATTTAATTTTTCTACAATTAAATAACTAAACTCATCTACTCGTCCGGGCGCCCCTTCCTCGAATTTCATAAACCGTCCACTTAAATTAAAGTTAGGTCGAGCAAAAATTCAAACAACATCATCGTACGAAGAAATTTCATTTTCAGAATAAATAACCCTGCATTGCCACCGCCCCTCCCCATTTCCGAATTCGCCAACTCGAGCATCTGAACGCTCGTTTTCCAGGGGATGATCCTCGTATCGAAATTCGCCATCTTCGAAATTGTCAAAGAAATTAACTCGTTTGTGTCCAATGACCATTAACGGCTCGGCCAAATCCCTTGTTCAACGGCCCCCACTATTTCATTACCCTCCTCCCCCAAGCTTGCTGCAACAACTGTGGAAGAACTGGAACAACCCTTAGGAAACATATTCGCGAGATCGTTGGATCTAATTTCCCCTTAAGGTCTTGTAACGCACAGGGCGTTACAAGATACACGAATGATCCAGGATACTCGAGGATGACTCGAGCTGTGAGAATGAACATCGTTACGTGGCTCGTTTTCCGGTTTTAATTAAATGGGAAAGGGAGATGTGGCTGTTTCTTGGAAGATGAGACCGGTCAATTGAACCAAGAACGCGTTTTCCCAATTGCTGAGAATGTAGTAGTATTATAATTAATGAAGGGATCAATTTCGATGTCTCTTCTGAAGCATCGATTTTCGACGCAAGTTTTTTTTATTGTCGAGTTGCCAATAAAATTGAACGACCAAGAAATTAATAAAGTAAAATGCGAAATTTCAAATTTTTCAATGAATGTGGCCGAAGAAGAAATCGATTGATTGAAATATTGTGCTCTTTGGATATTTTATGTTCTATAAATTTTGCATGAATAAATATCCATGCAAATAGAAATTTTCTTCTGTTTTATAAAAAATATGGTGTGGTGCAGAAATTATAATTTTTTAATCAAATAGAATCAGAGAATCGAAGGAAAGAAGGCTTCGTCTAATTTTTTGCAATTTTGAAAACATCATAATTTAAATAATATAGAAATCGAATTTTATACGAAGATTATAGAAAATATAATTATGGAGGAATCTTTATCTTTCTGCATAGATACTTTTTACCAATTCCTACAGTTAAAACGATGGATATAAAAATTTTTTCCTTTCTCTTCGTAACTAGGGATTAATTATAACGTTCGACATATCGATAAATTCCACGAGAAAATTTATTCGAGAAGCAAGGAAACGTGCGAAGAATTTTTTACAAGATGTTGAAAATCGAATACGTTATCCGTTTGATATTTTCAAGAATTGGAATTCGAGGCTTCCATAATAAGATACTTTTTGCAAGAACAAAGTTGCAACAGATTTTATGCAACACCCTTCCACGATTACATACAGTTTAAAACTTCCTGTTAAAATGAGTTTATATCTGTAACAGCGTGGAATTCAAACGGATATTTTCACAACTGTAATAGAAGAAAATCTCTGCTAATTTGAATTCAACTTGCATAAAGTAATTTGACTACACGTCGTTGTTAGTTCATACATTTCTTCCAATCCATCGTGAAATTGTTCTAAGAATTAACTTTAACCAAATTTAAACGAGGTCTGAACCTCGAAAAGAAAGAAAAAAATATATATATATATATGGAATAAATCGGAAAACAACAACGGTTGATAAACTTTTCATTAAAACAATTCGTTCTACCGCAATCGCAACCCGCGAAAATCCGCTTTAAATTCATTATCGATGTTTCAAACTATTCTTTGGCCGTACAAACAATTTTGGCCAAATCGTTGTATTGAATCAACCGTGCCAGAAATTTTTCGAATGCACATTACGAAGGATGTCTTTTCCTTTCTGGAATTATACGCAAAAATCTTCTACGTATAATTCAGAAATTTTGTTTTTAAAATGAATAAAGTGAATAAAGTTTCTGAATTAATTTCCAAAGATACTAAACTGATGATGCTAATTACTATTAACCTAATATCTTTTAA
Source organism: Apis dorsata (assembly GCF_000469605.1). NCBI lineage: Eukaryota > Metazoa > Arthropoda > Insecta > Hymenoptera > Apidae > Apis > Apis dorsata. The sequence goes on along the minus strand of NW_006263796.1, from coordinate 607,691 downwards.
AAGGGATAACATTTTCCTTCGATATTAAATCTTTTCTCGAGTCTGCAAATCTTTCGAATACAATGCTAATAATTTCGAAACAACCGCTAAAAAAACCTATTAAAAATCTAATAATTCGAAAATTCCCTCTTGAAAAGAATTTCGTTAAAAAAATGTCAATCTCTGCACGCCAAAAAAAAAAAAACAAACTTATATTAATTTCTCAGGGACAAAGATCCCCCGAACGGCCTTGAAAAGACGAGTGAATCCACAAAAGAGGGAGGAAGGGGGGAGGACAACAATCACCAACAATTATCGATACTCTGGACAGGAACGATCATCATCGTTAAAACCTGATTTATCCGGGGTTAATCGCGTTACTCGATCCGCCTTTTTCGATACGCCCAATTCGAAATTTTAAATGGAGGGCTTTTAATAACGCGCAATTATAAAGCGTTATTCCTCTCGTATCTTGGCACGATACGATTCGCGCACATATATATGTATACCGGAAAGGAAAAACGAAAATACCTAGGCCGTGTGCAACCGTAACGAAGGTAATTACATGCACGCGATGCGAAAGCGAAAGGGTCATTACACGCCCACTCGACGAGGCAAAATACGGTTTACAATTCGACCCTTCCTCTCTCCCTCCTCTCCCCTTTTTCTCTTTTTTCCTTTCAGAGAACTTTTATTTATCAGAGGCGAGGATACGCCAGGGACGGATTCGCTGCTTTCGAGATAATTGTTTTCGCCGTTTCGGGGATTGTTTCCCCGTGTAATTTGATGAAGTTGGAAGGAAGGGAGAGGAAGAAAGGGAATTTCGAAATCACGTACGAGAAATTGTTGCTTCTCGATCCTCATCGAGAAAATTAAAATATGAGTAACAGTTTATAATCACTTTTGAGATTTAAGAAATTCTCCGTTCATCGACGTAAATGAAAGGGACATCTGTCTACAATTACTAAAGCATTTGCCAAAATAGGAAAAAGAAAAGAAGAAAAAAGAAATATAAGGGATAAGAAAGTTATGAAATGAAGATTCATTTATTTATTAGAGGCGAGGAGAAGACGTTAGCTTTAATTATTTTTCCCAATCGTTCAAGATCCGCGATAGGAAAAAGGGAAACGATTCGAAAGATGGATACACAGAGAGTAGTGTATACGTGTGAGTTCAAATTCCGTTTGCATCCACTTCGCAGTTGTCACGCAATGAAACCCGAATTCGTCACGATTCCGGGTCACGTGCGTTCGAAATAACGTAATCCGGGAGACCAATAGCCGCCAATTAATATTCCGTATCGAGATATCGATGAATCGGGGACCGACATTGCCAGACACGTCGGTTTCCCGTGTCGACGGCCCTCCGCAAACAATATGTTGCGCAAACGTAGAAATCCAGCCCCGATCGAATGGGGAGTCGTTTGTGCAACGAAAAGAGAGACACAGGCGGCTAATCAATCCGTGGAGAACCCGATCGAAATCGATAATTTGTTACTTTCAATTGCGGAGGAGAGGAGGAGGGATTGGTTGGCATGTCGCGTTCAAAATTTTGCAACCTCGTTCGAACGTTTGCATCCGTCATCCGGGGACAGGGATTTTTCTGGGATATGAATTTCGATGAGGTTGGAAGGGGATTGAACAGAGAATGTGTAATACAAGTTTGATTGATATCGATATTAAAAATATAAAATCTTCTTTTATTGAAAATATTTCCTTCGATTTTTCTACGAGGTATTTTTGGAAATTTTGAACAATAACGATAATTCTATTCCCCTTATATATTTACAATTAATTTTTTGGGATATGAATTTCGATGAAGTTGGAAGGGGATTGAAGAGAGAATACAAGTTTGATTGATATCGATATTAAAAATATAAAATCTTCTTTTATTGAAAATATTTTCTTCGATCTTTCTACGAGGTATTTTTGGAAATTTTAATAACGATAATTCTATTCCTCTTATTTATTTACAATTTATTTTCTGGAATATGAATTTCGATGAGATTGGAAGGGGATTGAAGAGAGAATGTGTAATACAAGTTTGATTGATATCGATATTAAAAATATAAAATCTTTTTTTATTGAAAATATTTTCTTTCTACGAGGTATTTTTGGAAATTTTTAATAATAACGATAATTCTATTCCCCTTATTTATTTACAATTAATTTTAATTCTTCGTAAATTAAGAGAAAACTTCCTAAAAGCTCGTGCAATTCTTGGACAATTTCAACAACAGTACTTAATTCTGCCCCTATAAAAATAAATAAATAACGGCACAAAACGCGTCACCAAGTTTTCAAACGAACGACAGAGAGAATCGAAGAATCGAAATCCAC
>NW_006263796.1:588997-605188 GCF_000469605.1 Apis dorsata | reverse complement strand
AAAAAAAAAAAAAAAAAAAGAGAGAGAGAGAGAGAAAAGCAAAAATTTCATTCGACAATCGTCGCGTCGCTTGTCCATTCTGTCTTGTTCGCGGTTCGAGGATATGAAATAAACAAAAATTCATCGATAGCCAGGCCGGAGGTAATACAAGGCAATCGTTACAATCGTAATTCAGAGACGCGCGAGCAGAATAGGGAACAACTGGTACGAACAATTGATATCGCCTATGGAAAACAGGATAACGTATATTCTCAATTTCGCCGCCCGGCCAAAATTACTGCGACCGTGGTTTTATTTATTGTCCGCGGCAGAAGACGAAGGGCCGTGTCATAAACCGATACCGAACGAGATAAATCCTCGTATCTCATTTCGTGGAAAACGAAAATTCTTTAAGTGGAAAAATTAATCTTGTTTGCAAATTTTGCTTGCAAACTCGAGAACTAAAAAGTTTCCTCGAACTTTTTATTTGAGAAAGATTGGAGATTTGAAGAGAAAGAAATAAAAAAAATCATTTTATAAATATGTTAAATAATTTAACGATGGAATGATTTGATTGAAAAAATATTAAAAAAAAAAAAAATAGACAAAGTTAAAGATAAAAAATTACAGATTGAAGGAAAATTATCGATTAATTGATATTATAGAATATTTTTATAAGCATGTAATATTTTATAGATAAAAATATTGGAATCGAAATAGCCGTTTAAAATGTCTTGTATCGAGTAAATTTCCACTGTTTGAAATTTATATCGTTTCAAATGGAAGAATTTAATTCGAAATTCGAACAACTCGAAGATTGAACAACCGGTCTCCTGGAACGGATTGTGTTTGAATTTCGAGGGTCTACTGTACTTGCCTTTCCCGCTGGAAATATTACGCGAGCGTGATTCCCGTGGATCGAGTAAATTAATATTTGCCACTGTTTGAATGAAACGGTGGAGAAAAAAACGAGGTCGAAGAGAGAGAGGGAGAAATAGAGAGGGAAATTGCGAGAATAAGGTAATGATAAAAAATTGAACAGCTGTGGGAAACGGTTTATCATAACCAGTTATATGATTAACACTTGAATATAAATTTTTAAAGAGTTCGAATGTATGGAATATTTATATTAATTTGACAAATAATTCCACCTAAGTATCTTCTCTTTCTTCATGATTTCTAAAATACCATCAAACTTTTCTTCTCTCTCTAACTTTTAACCAACGTGAAATTTCACGTTCTTTCAAATTTATACATAAAAAGAAAATGTTCCATCGAGGGCAACTTCCTAAATCTAGATCCCAAACGATCTGATCAAATCTAGAAAAAAGAGAACAGCCATCCGTCCACCAAAACACGGGGAAAAAACCCTGGAAACAAGCCGAACCGAGATGTATTCTAAATATTTCTCGAGAAAACAAGGAAAAAAACGAGATTTCCTCTCGAGTGGGTGCGAGGGGGTGGAAACGCGAGTGTAAACACCGCCTTAAACAAGCTGTCCAGAATCGAATTCTCGCGAGAAAAGGTTGAAACCGCGAGAGAGCGTGGAGAGTCCACTTAGCCCGAAGGATCGCGCGCATCTTTATGCAGATGGACACGGGCGCTTTGTAAATTTTCGGGACGAGCACCTCTTTAGAGAGAAACTGGATGGGCGTGTTGTTGGCCTCGTGGCAACACGCGCTTTGCGGATTTTTCAATCACGTTTCCGTACTGACAGAATTAATAAAGCGAGAGCGGTGAAAAAGAGAGAGAGAGAGAGAAAGAGTTTCCAGACTCATTTCATGCAGAATCGAATTGGATTTCCAGGTCGAGTGTGTATCCGCCCGTAACAGAGAGACACGGTCGCGTCCCTTTGATGTGCGCCACGACCTCTCGCTCTCTCCCTTTGTCTCTATCTCCTGATAAAACGATAGCATCTCGTCTCTCGTTACTTCGTTACATCGCCGCCGAATAATCGGTTTATAAAAATCTTCTCCCCACGGGGGAGAAATCTCTATTACGCGTTAATAAGCGCGTTGAAAAATTCGAAAACGCGACAAACCCCGAATAGATTGGATCCAAACGTTACAAATTTTATTTTAATTAAACGGAAATTTCCACTAAAGGAAATTTTGTTTCAGATAATTCCAATTCGCAATTCTATTCGTATCATTCGAAGGAGGAAAATCTTAAATTAGAATAATATGTCTAACACGTTAGTGTCGAAAAGTTGATTGGCAAACGATTAAAATCTTCAAATCTTATCATAAAATCAACGGCAACATATCTACCCTCCGATCCATATAGTTAATAATAATAAAAAAAAAAAAACGAATCAAAACGAATGAAAAAATAAAAGGAGAAGCATAATTGGTTGCTAAACACGGTATAATTGGGGAAAATCGATCGAGCAAAGTTCATTTCCCGAGTTGAAATCCGATGAAACCGGTTACCACGTCTATCGCAACACCCCGAAGGATCGAGCCGTCCTGTACGATCGAGCAAGACGGGGAGGGAGTTAACGGTAGTTGTACACGCGTAGGGTCGAGGGTTGAGCTCAGTTGGCCGAGGATTGGTACGTTTTTAATGGTTGCACCGCTCGAACGTGCCAGAGCGAATATATCCTCCGCGAGTGCATACACGCACACACACATACACAAGCGTATGCTGAAATAGATAGACCAGTGAATTCGCTCGTGATTTTGAACGCGTGTGAGTGTGCATACACACAAGGGGATAGCCTTTATATTCTTGCTATCCCGGTGCAAAAGCGCCGGCTCTCCGAATATTTTCCTTCTAATTTAATTTCAACCAGTGGCGAAGTGCGGCACACGCGGCATTACTTCGCACGTAGCCACGAGAAAGGGAGGGGAGGAGATTGAGATTGAGAGGAAAGAAGTAAGCGATATATAACGTTGGTGACTTTTTAAAAGATCGAGTATATGAAAGGTATCATCACGATACCTTTGTAAGAGAGATTTCTTTTATTTGCCTTGTCTTTCCTCTTGGATGCTCCTTTTTTTATTTTTCGTCAGTAATTAGAGCATAATGATCAAGAGATAACTTGTTAACGCGTAGTCTTGTAATCTTCTCGAATTTTTAAATTATTGAATTAATTCAGATCTGACTTAGATGTTAATTTGAATGTTTGAATGTTTTTTTCTTTTGAATTACGAAAAGATGAAAATAGATTTTATAGCTAATTTAAGAGAAAGAAGCTAAATTTACAATTTACTTGTTTCAGTGTTATCCACAGCGAGGAACGCGGCATCTTCCGATTCGAACTCGACGAGGATCGTAACAGGCGAGGAAGATGACGAATCGTCGTCGAATATCACGCTGGAAGAGTTCAAGGAGGAGTTCAAAGAAAGGTACAGAAGACTGATACCCTACATGACATTCTACGTGGCCCACAACTTCGTAAACGACCGTCAACCACCGATCTCACAAGGAGCATCCGCGAATGACGCGCAACAAGTTATCCCCCTGGTGAGAAAAAATCAACAGGCGAATCCGCAATTCGCCAGGACGTACACGGGGCCACGAAGGGAGAATAATTATCGCGCGAGCGCGCGGAATCAAGAAAAATTCGTCCCATCGGTTCAATACGACCCGAGAAACGTGGGGGTCGACAACGATTACTTCACGCCCGTGAGATACAACTCGGAGAAGATCAATTACGAATACGACTCGACGCCGTATCAGGATCAAAAAATAGCGTATCCTGAAATACCGACGGTAACCAACGCTCAGAACTCCCGGAAGGAGAACAGATACTATGGAAACGCGAGACCGTTGCGACCTTACACCTCGAACGGCAGGGAACACCCGACCAGGAAGCAACCGAGCAAACCTGTCCACGGTGGTGATCTTCGGGATGACTACGTTCTGGATTATAACGTGAGAGCAACGGGTAGCAACGCCCCTATCAATTATCCAATCAAGGATTTCCAAGATCATCGCCAAGTCCCTGTCTACCCAAACACGTTGGAACTGATACCTGGATTGAAGCAGCCGTCGTTGCTCCCTCAATTGCCGCGAAATCCTAACGTGAATCTCGAGCAGATAATGGAGAGCTTCCAATTGAGCGAACGTTTGCCAGAATCGTTGAACAACGACAATATAGATAATAGCCTGAGGACGTTGGTCGAGATACTGAATATTCTGCACAATACGAAGAAAGAAGAATTCCCCCAGATACAGGCGCCTCCTCTAACGCCGGCAAGGCCTCCTCTAATGCCGCAGAAGGCGGCCAAAGTACGGCCGCATACGAGGCCGAAAGTGATAACGGAGTCGAGATTTCAGGCTACGCCCAATCCGATATACCTGACCGACGACCCTGAACGGTACAAGGCAACCTCGTACGAGGAAGAAGGGAGACCGAAAGGATCGCCTCGACCGGGTTACAACGCGAACAGTTTGACGAACAACGTGGTCGAATATTATATCCCCGTGGTGCAAGAGATACCGACCAGATACAAGGAGACATTCATACCTACGATCAGACCGCAGCCTGATGAGCCTCCTATCGATCATTCTTACGCGATCACGGAAGACATAAGGGAGGATATATTGCAGAAAGAACAATTTCCGTTTCTTACCACGGAGAGCCCCACGCTTTACACTTATCACACGGAGCCCGACAAGCAAACTGTCCCACAAACAAGATTGAAGTATGGGGCTACACGAGGAAAGGCTAATGTGGATTATCCAGCCTATTCCAGTATACCGCGTACGAATTTCAGTTGCAAGGAACAACGGTATAAAGGATTCTTTGGCGATCCAGAGACTGGATGCCAGGTAATTTGTTTCAGTGTTTTCCCGATTTGTTGAAGATATTTCGGAGAAAAGGAGAAGGTAACAACGATTCCAAGTAAAGAAAGTTATCAATTATTCTTTTAAATAGAATGTTTATAGATGAGGAGATAGGTAAGAGGATGTTTGGATTACCAATTCGGGGAACGCTGTATTTTCTTTTTTTTTTTTTCCCCCTTCTCTCTCTCTCTTTTTCTGATTAAACATGGTAAACATAGAACTTATTCCTGTAATGTAAAAATATATAAATAAATCGAAACAAAAACTTTTAAACCTATTCCGAAAACTCGTGTAATAATGATAATGTTGTTCTTTCAGGTATGGCATTATTGTGATCTTAACGGTGGTAAATCATCGTTTTTATGCCCGAATGGTACGATATTCAGTCAAGTGGCGTTGACGTGTGACTGGTGGTTCAATGTTAAATGCGAAACTACGACTCAATTGTACGTGTTAAATGAACGACTTTACAAGTATATACTGCCGATAATGCCAAAATTTCCGGAGGATTTCACCGGTCCAGAGGTAGATCGGTATTTGGAAATCAAGTTTAAGGAAATGGAAGCGAAATTGAAAGAGAAAAAGTTGAAGAAGCAACAGGAAGAGAAAGAAAAAGAGAAAGAGAAAGAAAAAGAAAAGCTCAAGGATAAACAACAAGAGAAAAAAAATGATTGATACAACTAATTTATAATTATTTTAGTTTGTTAAATTATTGTAATTTTGCTGGTTTAAATCTAGCATGCATTTACCGTATCTTTGTTGCCATTATTTGTTATAAATAGCAACGAATGATTATAGGTTGTGTCACTTAAATATCTTCGGATGTGAAGAAATTTTGTGAAACTTAAAAATGTGCAATATTTTTGTTATATATTTATGTGTGATTTTCTTTTTATATATATATATATATATATATATTTTTTTAGCGTATAAGAAAAATTTTTTTATAAGATCTCTACTTATGAAGAAATCAAATTATTTTATCACGATGAAATATTTAAATGTTATATCTAATTATTCAAGCCCTTAAAACAATTATAAATGCGAACGAACACGGATAATCGATAATGTCAATAAGTATTTCTCTTTCCCCTCTAGTCATATTTGTACAGTGTAGTTATTTATAACAAGATTTAATATACTTTATAGAAAATTATAACATGCATTTCAAAGAATATTGCTCTTTAATTTGTTAAATATAACATATTCAATGATAAACAAATATATAACAAATTAATTTAGAAAAATTTTCCCATTTTTTCCCAAGGGAAAAATTTTTATAATTAAAATTATATATTGTGACAAATTAATTCTTAAAGTTTATATTTATATTCAATATTATATCGCAAATATAAAATAAAATTATTTATTTATCATTTAATATGGATAATTTCTTATGACACATGCAACATAATTTCTAATAATTTTTTCGAATATCTAGTAACTTTTTGATTAAAACATACAGAAAATTAGTTAAAAACTTACCTTTTGCGCCTGTTGAATTCTCTTGAGGTTCTCGGACACGTCATCAAACACTTTGTAGAATTCTTCCAGCATTTCTTCATTCTGATAAATATTAAAATAAAAACATATTATTTCTTTAAAATGTATTGATAAATAATTAAATCATATTATATCATATTTATATAATACAAACCTTCTTAAGTAATGGTTGATAAATATGTGTTTTGTGCGATCGTAGCATACAATGTGAACAACCCGATATATCACAATTTTGACAATAATATCCTACTGGTTCATTACACCGTTCTGAACACGTATTTCTTATAGTAAAAGAATTTTCATTATTGTCTTCTGTTAACATTATTTTTGTATGATTTTGTAGTGCTTTCCCATGAATCTAACAAAAAATATAAATCCAAATATTTATTTAAGATATACTTTGTATATTATTTTATATTATATAATGTCATTTCTTCTGAATTTATAAATATATAATAATATATTCCAACAAAAGCAAATAATAATATATTAAGAAAATCATAATTATTTACTAAATAATATACCTTTGTATAACAAATATTGCAAAAAAGAACAACGCATTGTAGACATTTTATAGTTGCTTGAATTCCACATTCATAACACAATCCTGGAAACAAGACATACTTTATTTTAATTTAAAATATAATTTAAAATAATTTATCATCTTTTAATAAGATACACACCTTTTATGCACTGTTGCTTTGATTTAGAAGTAGATAATTTAGAAAAAGAAATATCTAAATCATCTGTAATAATTGGTCGATTATGCGACATGACCATTAATCCTAATGTATATATATGTAAAGATAATGAAAGTATATGATCATTTTCACATTGTGAAACTACATTACATAGAGGACAAGGTTTATTAACAAATAATTTCATACACTTGTCACATATTGTATGTCCACAATCTAATAATAAAGGAATAACACCACGTAAAGGAACAAATTCTGAAACAAACAAAATAAACAAGCTTTTTCAATATTTTTTTAAATTATATTTTGCAAATAAATATTTATAATAATATCTACATATATATTAAGAATATCAATCTCTTATTATTCTAACCTTTAAAATAATATTCATACCATTAATATTTATAAAGAAAAGCAACGTGCAAGATAATGCTGCATATATATTTATTACTAAAATATCACTAATTGGTACGTATATTTATAAAAATACACAAATAAATTTTCGCAAAACAATTATTATAATAATAAAAAGTTTCAAACAAATGTATTATGTATTATTAACGTATACAAGATTTTAATGGATGAAAAAAAAAAAAATGCCGGTAAATGTGATTCGAATATTCAATAATTACCTTGAAAAATAAATTGATGTTTGCACTGTATACAATACACGTTTCGAAGTTTTGTAAGTGGAAAATTGTAATTATGAATATACTTGTTGTTTTTGCGTTTAGTTAACATTTTTGTTCACTATAAATTGTTAACTTGTACAATCACCAATTTCGAACACGCACTACACGAATTAACGTATCATTTGAAATTTGCACGCTGCGATATAACACGCGAAAGAATGGGGCGGCACACGTTTGAATTCTAGCCCAGTGCCGGCACAAGATGTTGGCACTTATATATTTCAATATATATAGTACAAAATATTTATTTATATATATCTGATGATTTAATTAAAAATTAAATTCTATAGATAGATCACAATCAAAATATTAAATTTAATTTAATTTAATTTAATATCATATAATTTAATTTATATGATTATAAAATAATGCATCATTATGTGCCCTTTCTATTAAAAAATAAAATTAAGATTTTTTTTGTTAAACAATAATTTAATCTATGCTATTTTGATTTCACATTAAGATAAAATTAAAATTTCAAATATTATATTATTATCATATTAATACATAGAAAAAAATTAAATGTAATATAAAAAATTATGAAATTTGTATTATTCAAAAACGAACTAAACGATAACTTCACTGTTATACAGTGTTGGAATTCTTTCTTGTTCAAATAAATTCAAAATTCTATATTCCTTCTTTTATATTCACATTTCTTATTTTATATTAATTACAAATTAATAGCATAATAATAATTATAATGATATATATATATATATATATATATATATATATATATATATATATATATATATATAAATATATATATATAAATTATTATTATAATATTCGAATAAATATTATTTTATATATAAAAATATTACACTTATCTTACCTATATATTCTGCAATTTATAAATATTCGAAAAATATTATCAATCACTTAAAGAATCAATCATAATGATTTTAATGAAAAAATCATAAATTTAATAATTCACTTATAAATATTTATTAAAAATAAAATGAAAATAATCTTGCGCAGTTTGTCACGAACTTCAATAGTACGTGTGATCGGTAACATCCTAGTGTAAAACCGGTGCAATTGTAGTCACGTGATAACGAATAGCTCGCAATTCTCAAGACAGATGCCGTTGCAATCTTGAGAACTGCACAATTTGGCAAAAACATAAAAAGTGAAGTGGATAAACAGCAAAGTTATGTTGAATTCATTGAATTCTAGGTGCGGTCGCGACCAAAGATCCGTTATGATCCCACCTATGCAAACGCTCCAGCGAGTAAGAGGATCGCAAACTATGAACATCACATTTTAACTAGGTATTACTCGTAATTGTAATATTATAAATAGAAACATAATTTACATTCTCCATGATGATTAAATACAAATCTTATATTGCAGTACTATACATGTATATGTCATATGATGGAATGATGTTTTCTTCTATCATTTAAAGAAATATCCAATATTACTGTAAATGTTTATAGCTGCATATATTAGAAGTACTTCTTCAGAAATTTACTTATATATATTATTTATGTGATAAAGGTCATCGGTTGTATTTAGAAAAGAATATTCAAGTTTATCATTAGAAGAGTAAAAATAGAAAATCAAACTGCAATCTGCTATCTTTTAACATTTGCACGGTAAATATGCAATATTTTTTAAGTATTTAAGATTTTATATAGATACATTTCCATCTATAGATTTTATAATTATGTGAATTATATGTATAATCCATTTAACATAGAATTAAAAATTGAAAAAGCATTGCTTACATTAAATAATAATCATATAGAATTCATAATACATATTATGAATTCTTACAACATATTTTAAATATAACAAAATAAATTGATCAAAATTCATCATTAATTCAAAATTCTAGGTTCAAATTTCAATATACAATACTTTAGAAATAATCGCAACAATGTGCATGATTCAAAGTAAAATTATCCAGCTGACTAGACATCCAACTGACAATTATTCGAGTTTTCATCTTTACGTAATCATCGTGATCGCGCGTGGCCACAAACCATAGGATAGGCGAGGTAAGAAGAAAGAGGAAGCGAGATATCGGATTTAGGCCGCCGTTCCAAACAACAATATATATGTTGTATGTATGTATGTATGTAGAGGTGAAGCGGTCTCTGGACTAGGCAAGCTGAGCGAAAGAGCTGTGGCAAGGTCTAGGCTGGCTAGCATTCAAGGTCGCATGCACAGCGCAAAAGCCCCCGGATCTATCCCCGCTCCAGATTTCTAGCGCCCTTTGCCTCTTCGCCTTCTTTGTCGCTCTTACATATGCGTACACACATTTTACTTTCCTCTCTCTTTCCCTCTTCCTCTCACTCCTCTATAGTTTCTCCCTTCTCCTCGGTCAATCGAGTCTCTTCTTGCTCTTTCCTGTAATACACTCTTGCTCCCTCCTGTTCCTCTCATTCCATCCTCCTCCCTCTTTCTCTCAGCCCCTTCCTAATCGCCTGCTATTCCCCTCTCACGCCGGTTTGCCCTTTCCGCGTGCAACATCGATTTACTCATAAAAATTCCCCGCGTTCAACTTTATCACTCGTCTATTACTTCCTGGTCGATGTTCGACGTCTCTCGTTCTCGAATTTATCGTTGTAATAAATGCAACAAAAGCATGATCGATTCGTGGGGTAATTTAGCAGCAATGCCTGACGTTACTTGAATTGCTTATTTACATGTCTTCTTCTCATGCATTTGCATATACATATATACGGAGTAGGCATGTGTATTATTGACACGCGCGACTTGCCAGCTAGGTATAAAGAGGAACAAGGATGTGTTGAGTCTAGTAAAGAAAACGGAATCTCTGACTCGCAGGCGCAAATTCAAACTTGCTTTGTGCCGCAAACTTATATGAATAAAATAGTAACATGGAATGAAAAATAGTTTTTGTGAAATTCTTATTTGAATAAGAATAAGAATTCGTTTAAAGATACTTGTAATTACATAAAGATCAAATTTAGCATATGATTATAAATATCAAGTAATTCGTATAACTGTATTATGATTGAATAATTTGAAATGCTTAATGTGAAGTTGTTTATTTGAATATAGAGAAATTCAATGGTTCAATATCAAAAATATTAATATCAAATCTTTAAATTCTTTATAACTATAAATATTGCATATTGCATAATGTTTATTATGATATAATTTAATAGTAGATAACGTTTTATTTATCTATTCCCATTTATTTGTCTTTTCCTCTCAAAAGCAGAAAGGAAACTGAGTAGGATGTTGGATATCTCCTCTTTGAGCACAATACACAACTTGTTGAAATTTACTTGTAGTAAACAAAGGGCCAATGTATATTATCATGACAGTACCTTCAAAAATGAAATTTTCATTCATAAGAAACATTATAAATGAGATGAAGTTTATTGTAACGTATATATATCACTTCATTTCAATGTGAATTATTTGTTATGGAAATTCTTACAGAGTAGAATATAGATTTCTCCATTATTTACCTCTCAGATGTGTTCTCCAACAAATTTCACTAATATTCTGAATATACTTAATCAATCTAGATATTATAGTCACGATATTCCAACACGATTCTATATATTCCGTTGACCTAGATTAGACATTAAGCGAAGAGATTCGCATTCCCCGTTTCCCTCCAAGCATGATGCCGTTGAAAGAAACAGATACATCAACGCGCGTTTTATAACCGCGAAACGAGTCCTGTGATCCGACAAACAGGCGTAGTAGCATTTTAGCGACGCAAAAATGCGAGGTGAAACTAGATTTCCGAGTAGGTTAATATGGAAGCTGAGCAAAGAATTCCTTGTCGCAGGACTCGCGGCCACTCCCATAGAGAAAAATAGAGATGGAAACTGTAAGAAACAGAGATGGAAGAAGGGAGTGTGAAACAGAGTGTACGGAATAGTCTGTGAAAAAGAGAGAAGATCAATAAATAATTTTGAACTAGTGAACGGACAGAAAGCCATCGATTGAAATTTTCATCATGCTTTCGCACGCGCATGTTCGTTCAATTATTTATTCACGGAATAGCGAACGGACAAGCGGGCGTCGTTGTTGGCGAGCAAACGAGCGAGCGAACTGTTTGACGATGGCAGAGAAAAAAAAGAAAGAAAGAAAGAAAGAAAAAAAAACAAAGAACAAGATCCAAAATTTTCAGACGTTGTGGAAAGTTCGAAGAGAAGTAACGTCATTGAAAGGCTAATCCTGCCTCGATATACCGTTTCTTTCTTCGCCAAGTTCAAACTTGGCGAAGATAGCTTGGGATACAACTAACTAATTTCACATTTAGCGTTCACGCGTCGAATTTAAACTAACACGTGATCTCGCCGCGTTATTATTAGGTGTACCATATAAAGCGTAGCCGGTGGTTTCTAGCGAATTTCTGTTCTGACACTCGGCCGTTTTGTGTTTTAATATCGCTCGCGTTCACGTTCGCCGCGTCACCGTGGCGGCGTCCGCGCTTTAAATTCATTTCACGAAGTGCAGCAGCGTCGTGTTTGAAAAAGGGCGACGCACACGTCGTCGTCCTCGACGTTTTCAACGGCAGGCTCGCGTTACACAAGCGCGTGGAATTACAATATCGGATTTCATTTTCCGTCCATAGGAGCGTAGATTTCTCGGAGAAAAGAGCCGGAACGCTCCCAAGTGAAATTTGCCGCGCGGTGAACGGTTTTGCGCGATCACCGCTTCTCCTGTCCTCCTTCTGGAGAGGACAAGTATATTCTATACTAACAGAGGCTCGGCTAGGATGCTAGGCGTTTCCTTTGAGCACGATACAGTTCGTTGAAAATGCTTTCAGAGGCGTAGCGATGTATCCGGAGACACTCGTTTATGAAGAGAAGATATTTGGCTTCCAAATATAACGATTAATCCATTCTTCTCACGACCTTTTATTAATCGTCGCAACCCAATTTTTCTAACCTGTTGAACATTGAGGGAATGGCGAAGAATGCACGTATCTAATAATTCTTCTGGCATCTTAACGACCCATTCCCCATCGCGCGATCGATTAATTATACATACCATTCGTAATTGCAGCTGCAATGATATTCAATGTAATTCAAGACAACGCTCATCCTCCCCCGCTCTTTTACCAACCGGCCTGTAAAAGGGAAGCTTTGTCAACTCGCCTCGTTATTCGCCCGTCGTCGTTCGAAGACCGATACACCCACGCATGAATGCGTGTATTTCGTACGCATTGCGTGAATCCGTATTCAAGGGGAAGAGGAACGACGATATGAAGCGGATGCGGTGTATTCAGCCAGGAATCGGCAGCAGTTGAATTCCGTAGAAATTTTCGTGGCTTCCCCAACGTGGGCAATAACGTGGATTCGGCCATCGTTTATCACCACTTGTAGCTCTATTCTGGCCGACCTAACCGTTTTCCTCGTGCCCGTGGAGGAAGAAGACACGAGGGTTAAACCATCTCGCTTCTGCGACGGTTGTTTAGCCGGGTCATGACGCATGTACATACCCTCTTTCAACCCCTTATTTTCAGACCGTTTTCCCAGGTATCGTTGCCATTACCTTCTCTCGTCACCGCTCCCAGTGTATCTCTTTCCTTTCTTTTCTTTTCTCTTTTTTTCTTCTTTCATCTCCCTTCTCTCTCTCTCTCTCTCTCTCTCCTCTCAGTTCTCCCCTGCTCACTTTCCGAGCGAATTGAGGGCTCGACGACGACACGAACACGCCTGTGTAAACCGTCCCATTCTCCTGCAGCTATGTATACCTATATACAATTGCTGTTTCCCGACGTACGAGGGAGACAGTGGTCTGGCACGCGACTCCCGTGGCTTCCTCCACGTTCCCATTCTACTTTTGCTCCATCGACGCACAGCTGATCCTTCTTCCCTCGTGTCTGGCCAGATACCATCCTCGCTCTAGAGGGGAAAAAAAAAAAAAAAAAAAAAAGAAAGAAAGACCAGCGTAGCGTGGAAAGTCAATGAGACAGCTGTAGCTAACTCCCTCGACAAGATTGATAATGAACTCTTCCGGATGGATCGATTAGAAACAAGATGTTATTTATAGTCCTCTCTTCTTTTTTTCTTTTTTTATTCACAATTCTATCCATTTTCCCTGACCAGTTTCTAACTTTCAGGAACCACCCTTAACGGATAAAGATGCGGGCCAACGAGGGGCGCTTTACTTTCCCTCGAGAAGGTTTTTCATCAGTCTTTGACACGGCAAGGCACAGATTCGCGATAGAAGAAGAAAGTTTCAAAGATAGCCTACGTATTAATTAACTGCTCGTGTATTAATGCTTCGTTTCGTAGTAATCGAAACGAATAACGAACGAGTCGTAGCTGTTGCCTTCGTCATCGTTGTACACGTAGCGTGGAACTTTTAATATTCCACGGTATCGTTCTTCCTTTTCTTTTCCTTTCTCCCCTCCCTTTTTTTCAACTAAAAAATCACGCGAACTCTGCAACACAGAGAGACAGATTAGCGACGAGATCGAAGTGATCGTGACGCGGAGACGGGAAGGGAATAAAGGAGGAGGAAAGGAAATTAACAAGCTCTCTTTTTCTCTCTATCAATTTTATTGCGACTTCCAGATAGGCAGATTCATCGTGGCCGGTTGATTGCACGCTATCTACGCCCAGAAGACCAAGATATGCGCGCACAGGCTGGAAGATGATGAAGTGAGAGTGATCGATAGTCGTGGGACGGTGCTCTCTTTTCAGTATTTTCAACTTTCCTCATCCCCTTTTTCTTTCCAACACTCCTCCACGAGTTTCTCACTCCAGTTTCCATGAGAACGACGGCCTCCGCCGCGCTTTCTTTGCAGTTTAACGCAGCGTCTATATACAAGTTCGTTGCGATACGTGTCCCGATGCAAACGTACACCCACATTGTCAACGGCCAACAATGACGACGACTTGTTTTTCTTTCTCTCCGACGTCCCTTTCAAACTCTTTTCTTCTCTCTCTCACTCTCTCGCTTTCTTCCACCCTTCTGTTCCTCCACGCTCCTCTGGGATGGATCTGGGGTGGATACTTTGCACGTACGAGTGCGTTAAACAATGAAATCTTTCAATTATGGCAAATTGCATGGTTGGCGGACGAGTTAATGATCAGATCATTGAAGGAGGTTCGGTGCGTTTTTCTTCTGTATTGTTGTTGATCGAACGTGGAAAAATTAAGAAATTTTTTTTTGTGGATTTTAGATTTATTATTGGTTGCTGCGTCATCTTCTAATAGTTCGAAGTAATACTAATCTTAGAAGCTTAAAGAAGTTTCGTAATACGATCTAGATTTTGGAATCAGTATTGCATTCGAAATAACTAAGGTAATTCAATTTGTTTTCACGGAATTTTTATCACGAATGTTTAATAATGAAATTATATATAATAATTAAATGTTATTAATAACGAAAAAGAATTTCTTGAAGAGGACTATTTCTGAAAAATTTCATCGAGGCTCGTCGTAGAAAATAATCTCCTCTAAAAGAACTATTTCGTTCTTCACAGATATTTCATAAAATCGTTCCCCAGTTTATTACAACAGAATAAAATACCGCATCGACGATACACGTGCCATAACACTGCGAACTCACCGACTTCGAATCGGTAACAATTTAAACCATTTCCCCTCTCAGAAATAGGATATCAACAACAAGAACAAAAAAAAAAAAAAGGGGTTTAGAAAAATCGAAAAATAAATAGGATCAGAAATATATACATATGTATAAATAGCAGGAACAATTTCCGGTTCCCGTATTTCCTGCGTGCCACAAGCGCAATATTTATTCACGCGGGTACACAAGTTGAGCAATCAGCGAATGTTTACAAGCCCTTTCCCAAATTCATTAACGCGAGCTTTTCAGCCGAAATCCAGTGAAAATATTTCAACAGTGTAACGCACGAAATTGGCGCTTGAACGCCACCGCCACGTTCTATCCACCATTGGGCTTTCGCCCAACGAAAAGGGTGGGCGCGCGAAGAAACAGCAGAAGTTGTTGTCCTCGAGTTCATTTCCACCTTGTCGAGCCCGTTCGAGGCTCGATGAAAGAGACAAGGGTAAATCTTTCGTAGGATGTTCATTCGATATGACGTCCCGTTGCAAAAACGTGATTGGAATAAAATGGCGGATCATTCGATTCCTTTCGAATGAAAGAGAGGCATCGGGGAACGATGGTTGGTTGGTTTCTCTTTCTCTCTCCTTTCTCTCTCCTCCCCACGCTCGAGTCCATGATTGAATTTATAATTTTTGAGATGGAAAATTGCGCACGGAGGGTATCGCGGAGAGTATCACGGCCGGGCGTCGATTCATCGCGGCCTCGCAATTTGGCGTGCTGTTAGCAAACCGACGGCTACAAATTGATGCCCTCTGGGCCCAATGTCGGTAAATTAATAGAGGCAGCGTTAGGTTCAATCGATGATGCGCAATAAATTGATGAAATCGTTATTGCACGGCCCCGGTATTATTTAATCAGCGATGCACACTTCATTCAAGCACAATTTTCTGAATAACCGTGTATAACTAGATGCTCGAATAACACGCCGGGGCGGACGGGGGCGGCCATTGTTCAACGACGCCGATGATACACTGTAGGAC
>NW_006263796.1:586706-588630 GCF_000469605.1 Apis dorsata | reverse complement strand
CGCGCTTCGTTAATGACACCGGCCTGGTGTCACCCTTAACGCGTCACCCCGAGTCGCGTTCTCTCCCTCCCTCTCTCTCTCTCTTTTGCATTTCACCACCCCATTGTCCCCTACCCTTTCCTTGGATTTCAACGCGTAATCGTTCACTCGAACCGTGAACTTGCGTGCATTGCATGTTGGCAAGATTCAATGATTTAATCGATTCGCGACAAGATTTTCGCGACAAGTGTAAGAAAAAAATGTCGAAAGTATGATTTCACCGCTCTTCCTCCGCCAAGCTTCTTCTTAAAAATTTCCTTATTCCGGAAAGTTTTAAAACGTTCTCTTTTCTTTTGTTTCACCTTGTTGTTATACCTTGGATCCGGTTCCACGCGTGTTTACCGCGATACGGTAGCAACCGTGCACTTGACAGTTAATAGGTAATGGTTATTCCTCTTATAATCGGGGAAAGCAAGTTTATTAAAGATCTGATCTTTCTCTTCACGCTCGATCGAAAAAAATCTCGTCTGAATATATATATATATACATATATATATAGTATATATATATATATACATCGTTCAGCTCTTCTCTCAGTCTCTCCTCTCAGTATTCTTTTCAACTCCTCTCTTTTCCGCTCTCTTATCCCTCCCCCGCTCCTCCTTTGTCCCCAAGATTTTTATTTCCCCGACCAACGGCAAAAATACGTTGTAA
Source organism: Apis dorsata (assembly GCF_000469605.1). Taxonomy (NCBI): domain Eukaryota; kingdom Metazoa; phylum Arthropoda; class Insecta; order Hymenoptera; family Apidae; genus Apis; species Apis dorsata. The sequence continues at coordinate 587,937 of NW_006263796.1, read as the reverse complement.
TGCGGACCAGTTAACGGGGGCCGTTCCTTCCCTCGCGGAAATATACTTTTTAAATAAGACATCCACCGCCGTCTGCCGTGGATTTTCAGTGAAGGATTTGGGAGAGGCACAATCCCAGCGAGGAGGTACCGGACGAGTAAATACTTTATTTCAATCTTTAGAGTCTCCCGTGTCTCTTATCTAGAAGGTGAGCTACAATGCGATCTTTTCAATCGCGAGATAAAGTATATTTCGTCCACGGGTTCAGGCGCATTCAGGAAATGTAAGGGAGGCCGGGAGGGGTCGAGGGTTGTAAAACGACGATTTTATTCGTTCATCCACCGGTTAACGATCGGAGGAGGGATCCTTGGAACGCGACCAATGTATTTTATCCGGATGCAGATCGGCAAGACACGCGAAACCTTGATAGCTTTCGATGTAATCTGAAATTAATGCGCGTTACATGGTTGAAGCGCGACGAGGACGAGGAAGAAATTTAAGATAAGCCGTGGTCTGAATACAAATTTGAACAAGTATACAACGAAAATGGAGATAATACGAAAATTCCTTTACCCGGTCACGCGGATACGGCAGAGGTTAGGCTTCCTCCTTTTCATTCAACCTTGCGTCTCTTGATGATACTTTTTCCTTCTCTCGAAAAAATAGAACGCCTAGGGAAAAAGGGAAAAATTACCCTTGCTTGTCGCACGATTTCTAAAAAAAAGGGGTATTACCGTTTCCAAGTCGTCTTAAAGATATGCGCGATCTTTGCACGAGGCGGAAATATCGAAGGATAGATATCAGTTCACCAGGAAGATAAATGGCGGCGAATTGAGCGTTTAGCGAACATTAAACACCCCTTCGTCCTGGGTTAATATTAGGAGAGATTCGTGAGCCACTTCGCGTGCCGACCTTGATCCAGACTGCCCAAGTGCACCCTTACGACGAACACTCACGCTCGAATCGTCGTTCGCGGAGGAAAGCAGTGCATCAGGGTTCAGAGAGCTCGAGTTGGCCACATTTTTCGAACATTTATCTTTCTCTCTCCGTCATAACGATCAACCGATCCTCGAGCCGATATAGCTACAAAGATACAGACAAGACGGCCGACGTTGTAACATCCTCTCGATCAACCCGGTTTCCGGTTGAACCACGAGGGAAGGGGTGCGCTCGACGAGCGTGCGTGCGAGGAATCTTTGGGTGAGAACCTCGCACCCACCCCTCGATAACGACATTCCCGTTGGTGGCCACG
>NW_006263796.1:582073-584058 GCF_000469605.1 Apis dorsata | reverse complement strand
AGGATATATATTCGTGGACGAAATACGCGCGCAATTTCTGACCGCTGCACGATTGCAGCGGTTCCATTGTTTCAGATGGTAAAATGAGATAAATCATATTCTTTCACACCCTAAATGGGGAATCCATGAAACGAGGTAGATTTATCAGAGGTGAAATTTCAACGTTTCAAATACGCGCAAAGACTGACTCTTGCTCAATTAAATGATAAAGGACCCGTGTATATAAAAAGACCATATATTTTTTTATATATTCGTATCATTAAAATTTAGACGAGTAAGAGAAATTAATGAAAAGAATTTCTTCGTAAGCCAAAATTGTAATATTAATTACGTTGATAACGCGTATTTTAATATCGTGAATTGAGAAAACTTTGTTTTCGATTTAAGATTTATAATTAAATTAACGACGAATAAATAGTTCATTATCTAGTAGTTCACATTTAAAAATTTCAATTTTAATTACGTAACGCAATAAATATTAAACGTAGCATTTTTTGTACGATACGGATTGAAAAAAAAAAGAAAAAAGAAAGAAGAAAAAATAAAGCGAGAGGGAAATATATTCGTTTCCTCGGAATTCAGAGATACGAAATTTCTAGAAATTCGTATGTTTGAACTGCATAAAACGTTTTTCGATTCACGAACGAAATATTTCTTAAGATGTAATTTAAAAGCAACGTCCTATGGGATAGTCTTTTATAAAACTTTGCAATGTAAATTTTTTAGGAATAAACCAGTCATGTTCTGCACTTGAAAAACTTGGAATTTAAGAAAGAAGAAGAAAAAGAGAGAGAGAGAGAGAGAGAGAGAGAAAAAAGAAAAAAAAAAGAAGAAAGAGGAAAATTTATAAGTAGAGATTTGAATAAAAGAGGCGAACCAAGTGCAACATTAGAATTTTCACGGTATTATTTATGCAATATTTCTTCGGTAACATTCTTTCCGTATGCAAACACAAAACATCGTAACTTCTTAGACGGTACACTCCGGTGGACAAATATTGCAACAGCGATATATCAAGATTAATTTTTAATCTGCCGCGATGAGCGGTGGGAAAAGGATTCATAATTTATCATGCGCGTACAGCAGGCTGATACATCGAGTTACGCATAGATTAAGATAAAAAGCATAGGAAAAAAAAAAAAAAAATTAGAAAAATATTATTTTAAAAAAGAAAAAAAAAAAAAAAAATTAGAAAAATATTATTTTAAAAAAGAAAAAAAAAAAAAAAAATTAGAAAAATATTATTTTAAAAACGAAAAAAAAAAAAAAAAAAAGAAAGAAAGAAAAATGTTACGAAACTAACGAACCGTTATCGTTCAGTTCATGTCGCTTTAAGCAGCGTGCACGTTTAAAACTAGCTTAAAAAGAGATTCGAGCATAAATCGATGCGTTTACACTCGATCGTTTCTGTCTCGAACGACAAGGGATAACGGAAAGCAAATAATACTCTTGTCTACTCTTTTTTCCCGTTTCTCGAATGCCTATTCTATACTCGATAGTCAGTATGACGCATCGATCGACGTATGTGATCCATCGATCGCGCGAAATATCGCTCGAGAGGGAGGAAAATTCGTTCGTAATGCACGTAAGAGTACATAAGTCACGATTTTCATCTGTACAGACAATAATCGTGAAACGTATAATAGAACGTTCGACATGGGTCTTGGGTAAAGTTTCCCCTCGTTTCAAGATCACGGATTTTAACCGTGCTCTTTCTCCTCCTAAGCTACATCGCCGCATTGTCGCCGAGGAAACATATGGTCGAGCGCAGCAGCGTGCGTCTTTTATCGGGACGGCGTATTTTATGCGAACTTTCTTACCACTGCATTAAACTTTATTGCACCGTCGCGAATCTCTGTTGCTTTTTTATATTCGAGCTTCGAATTGTGCACATATCTTTCACGAACTATCGTAAAATTCAGTCCGAACGATGGGGCCAAACATCGCATTAATATTAAAATTAGAATTAGAATCACGATTAATAT
>NW_006263796.1:580453-581881 GCF_000469605.1 Apis dorsata | reverse complement strand
AGAAAAAAAAAAAAAAAAAAAGAATATTATTATTCCATCGATTATTCGTGATGAGAGAAGAAATATGATGAATATGGATAAAAAAACGCGATACGTTATTATACGATCGCGTCGCGTAATTTTTGGTGCGCGCGCAGTTATCGCGCGCGCATGCGCGGTGCGAAAAAATCGCGCCAGCCGCGTGGCACCGCTGCACTTCCGGTCTATATCGCGCGAAGATCGTCCCTGAAGATTTGCCAGCTTCGCACAAGACAGAGAAATGTTTTATTTCGCGATGCTACGTCAACTGTAGGGCAAGAAATCAGGCGACGTATCGAACCATACAATACGTCGCGATGTAATATACTCCTGCTTCCACTTGTTTTCCTCGTGGAACAATCAAGGCCATCGCGAGATAATTATGCAGATAACAGTGATGCTCGCCGGTATTCCACCTGTATGGAGGATCTACAGGTCCGTTTTTTTGCCTAAAGATAAGATTTACTGTATTCTTTTTTCTTTTTTTTTTTTTTTTCCTTTATATATATATGCCTGTTGTTAACGTTGTCGATCTTTGATCTTTTACACGAACACGCACAAACATGTATATTATATTCTCAACGAATATTTCTGTTTTAGATTTTTCGTTTGTTCCAACAATTATACTTTGGAAGGTTCATAGTTTTTTTTTTTTTTTTCATATTTACACGCATGAGATGTATTATATACTTTAAAAACAGATTTTCTCATATGGTATGTAGAGAGAACTCGTTCGAGGAACCGGTTCGCACAATTAATTGCGTAACCATTTAGTTGACCCAGGATGATGTTGCTAATGTCTAGAAAACGCGGCTCTTTGTTAGAGATAGGTTTGTTCTTCGATGCGATTAAAAGGAATCCAATGTAAATGCGCCAATTTTTCTGATAATTATTCGACTATGAAACGAATAAATTCGATTTGATATAGTCGGATATCATTTTATTTTTATTTTTATTTCTTTTCGTGTTTATATATTCTATCGCGGTCCTGTTCGAGATAAAAAGAGAGGGGAAAAAAGAAGAAGAGGGGGAAAAAAATGAGAAAGAAAAGGAAAAATGGAATATCGCGAGAAATGTTCTGGAAATAGAGTTACGCGATGCGGAACGCGAACGAATTCAAGCAACGGATCGTTTAAATTTTTCTTTTCGGTACAAAATTTCGAGTCCATTGTAATACGATTAATATTCTCATTCGTCGCTTGCTTACGCGTATTCGTTAAACGAGACGTTTCTCGTCAGGAATAAATATCCATAGTAATTTATTACGATGCTCGAGCTTCCTTCGAAATTATCGTTTCGAACGTTTCCAGTCGGTTTACCTTTTATTAAAAATATCACGGGCACTCCCGACTGGCAACACTTATTATCTTCATCGATCTAATATTCGAAATCGTCAGAAACGTAACGGGG
>NW_006263796.1:576163-580255 GCF_000469605.1 Apis dorsata | reverse complement strand
TATATATATATATATATATATCGAGTTTCTATTTACATATCTTCGTACGGGGATAACCTCGACGAATAGTAATTTTGCACGGTGTCAATCAAAGTGCGGATTAAATCTGTTAATGACCGAGGCAAAGCTTGTAAACCCGAATATTCGAAAACCGATTAAGAAGATTTTCCAATTTTCCCGCTATCTATTGATTTCGTATGGTTAACACGATTATCAGCCCGGTTCGCGGATGTATCGAAATTAATATCAGAAAGCGCGAATTACCGTTTATTGCAGTCAAATGAAACCGAATGACCCTTTTGCACCGCATGATTTTCCGTGAAATGTAATCCCTTCTCGTATATAACTGGGCTCGTTTAACCAAAGAAAGAAAAGAGGACGACTTGAAAAGAAGGAAGAAAAAATAAAAGAAAAAAAAAAGAAAAGAAAAATTGCGAGATCTTCGTGTTCACGAATCGTCGTCACGAAGTAGTTACGGAATAAAACCGTATAAACGATCCTTTGGATTAAGCAGTTTCGATTTCTTTTTTCTTTTTCCTTTTTTTTTCTTTGGGATTAAGGGGAAAGAGGAAACGGGTTTTGAGACTTTCTTTTTATAGCACTTCGTTCAAGGATCTATGAATTTTACATGTATTGCGTGCATTACAACAATGTGACGATGTATAGTTTGTCGCGTTTCACGGAAAGCCGAACTTCCGTGTAACACTTTCGAAAGTATCACGATATATCTTTAAACGTGTTCGTAAATTGTTTTGCAAAAAGAGAAATTATATTGATTTTTTTGTTTTTCAATCATAAGCTTCTTAAAATGAATAGAGACCGTTTCGTTTAATTTTATTTATCGCGAAAACGTTTCAAGCTTTTGATTGTACTTTAAATATTAAATATATAACAATTGAAATCATTTATATTTTCGATAACAACGATAGGAATTTTGTTAGTAAGAGAAAAGAGCCCATTGAACGAAGTATAATTTCTGTTGAATTATCGTGCTATGCACAGTCAATAAGATAAATGCATTTATCTCGGCATTCGTTTAAAATATAATTGAATCAGACATTTATTTATTTTAACTTTTAATATTTATGTATATAATTTGTTGTTGCATTTTCACAAATAATTTCATTCAGATAGGTTATGTATCGGTATATTGGTTTCAATTTAACTTTATAATTGTTTTATTATTTTGTACTGTTTCAATAATTAATCATTTTTTTTTCTATACAAAAATTGAAAAAGAAAAAAGAAATTTTAAAAAAATAATATTTATTATTATAATTTATTATTTTGTACTTTTCGAAAGATAGATAAATATTTATCTATCAATAATGATAATTTTTTCTAATTTATCGTGACATTTTATAATGAAATAGAATTTATAATAATATTAATGAAAAAATATTTAAATATAAAAGAAAAAAATCTTTTATCTATTCGAAACTGTTGGGAAAAGTCTTATTGTGCGACTAGTAACGTTTGAATTCGAGCGCCCTTCGCGCCATTCCCCCCGGCAGATGCACGAAGGTCAAAAGTATTTTAAAAATAAGGCCGTAGGCATTGGCAGATTGGTATGGTAGTGGACGTTAAGGGTCGGGTGGCGTTGTAATGGCAAAAAGTTTGCGAAAGGTGAGTAATCATCGGGACGATAAACAAAGTTGGGTCGTTAGTGTATACGATACGTTAGTTAGCTGGCGCTGGGTTTAGGTAAATAAAGCCGCGTGTGAAGCGTGTTTGAATGGTTAGAAATCGAGCATCAACAAATCGAGTTTTCGCGAGAAGGCTCGTGGCTAGACGAGTACGGCCGACAATGGCGCCCAAGCCTCGCGAATATTGACATTGCCGAAAACATTATCTTCGAATATAGGATATTATCATATCCGTGGGTGACACATACTGCGTCGTAATTAATACTCTAACCTTCTTTTAATTCGCGCTACATTTATCGAAGTGAAATCGTGTACAGAGTTATTTGTCGTTGCCGAGGTTATGCGAAAAAATGTTTTCGGCACGTATAGTAGCGACGCGTGAACCCTGAAGGGTTTTACAGTTATACTGCAATGTGGCACATTTGCAGAAGCACGGAGGAAGTTGTGTGGGTCTAGAGTTGCGATATAATCTCTGAGGAGATATCGTCAAGCCGATATAGGAGAGTGTGCGTGAAGAAGGCGTGTGAGTTAACGTTTTAAGGGTTAGGGAGTCATTCTGTAGTCAGGGTGATCAAAGTCTTTAGTGTGGACAGTTCAGGGCAGCTAGTTTGGTTGTAGGGTCGGGATTGGAGATAGACAAGATGGACCAACAGTATTGCCTACGGTGGAACAACCATCCAGCCAACCTCACAGACGTTCTCAGCTCCTTACTTGCCAGAGAGGCACTCTGCGACGTAACCCTGGCGTGTGTTGGAGAGACTTTCAAGGCACACCAGACGATACTCTCTGCATGCAGTCCATATTTTGAGAGCATTTTCCTTCAGAATACCCATCCCCATCCAATTATATTCCTGAAGGATGTCAATGAAACGGAAATGAAGGCATTGCTGCACTTTATGTATAAGGGGGAAGTTAACGTTAGTCAGCATCTGTTACCGATGTTCCTTAAAACAGCTGAGGCATTACAGATTAGAGGCCTCACTGATAATAGTGTAAATAACAAGACAGAAGAGAAAAGTCCATCGCCAGAACCAGAAACGCAAACTGGTATTAGGCATACTGAATCGCCTAACCTTCAGCCTCCTCCTGAAAAGAGGAAACGAAAGGCTTCGGGCAGCTATGATGTTTCCCTTAGTGGTCCACCCAGTGAACGGTTCATGTCAGATTCTCAGGTATGTAATTTTAAATATTGTACATCTTTGTGCATGTAAGTATTATTAATTTCATATTTTTGTTATTAAGTAATATTATATATATTGTATTTTCTTTTTTTTTTTTATAATAATTCTTTTTATTTCTTTTTATTTTAATATCTGTGTATACAGAAAATAGTTATTTAATAATAAATTTAATAAATATATAATATATAATAATAGTGATTTATCGCATTATAAGTTATGAGATTCTTATTACTCCAAAAATATTTGTATATATTTTCTTACAATACTTATTATAATTATTTTGTTAATATTTTTTTTAGAAAAAAATATAAAGCAAAATATTACAATTTATGTTTTTTCAACTTTATTATTTTTAAAGTTTTCACATACTCCAATAATTGTAGACATCAGTTCCATTTTTAAATAATTCTTATTTTCATTATAATATTTAACAAGTAACTTATAATCAAAATTAAAAAAGAGGTTATATTTCAATAATATTAAATTAGTAAAGTATTAATAATGATAAAAAATAATGATATGTATTATTTATCTTTGAATATAAAGTATATGTATGATGTAATTTTTTTTATTTTATCGTGCATTTGTTTAATAATTTCTGTATTATGCATAAATTTTATTGAGATATTAGATGTATGTAAATTAATCACTTTTGAAGAAATTATTTTCAAAACATATGCTCCCGCGAAGTTATGCGCGTGCGTTGTACATGCTTACGTATACATATACACGTGTAGTCACGTGTATATGCGCAAAATTTCTTTACAGGTAGCGCTTAAAATTCGAAGATAATGATCATAATTTATTATCATTAAATTGTATATCTATATGATTGGACAGCTTTCCAAATATCTGTACTTGTAACCTTGAGGTATATTACAAATGCTGATTTTAAAATATCATTTTTGTCACAGACTAATCTCTCAGAAATAATGATGTATTGAATTTTTTTTTTTCTTTAAATAATTTTTTTATATATTATAATTTAGATACAGATTTTATAAATAATATAATAATAATGTAGTAATAAAAATAATTCTATTTAATCCAAGAAATCTTTCATTTTATTTTAAATAAACTCAATTTTAATATTAATTTTAATATTAATTCAATTAATTTATTATTTTTCAGACATCGTCACAATGTAGTTACAAATCAAGCCCTCCTGTGATTCCAAAGTCAAATAATGCCATGGGAGCTGATTTGGAAGATGGTAGTCGACCTATGTCTCCTGCATCACAGCCACAACCTTCGATCAAGCAAGA
>NW_006263796.1:572025-575877 GCF_000469605.1 Apis dorsata | reverse complement strand
TTTTTTTTTTATATAATTATCTTTTAAATATCTATAATAAAAATATTATTAATGCATGTTAATAATATACTTTGTAGCATGTAAATAATTTGTGGTATGTGGTAATTTGTAGATATGTACTAATAAAATGAATATGCTTTTTTAGTACGAAGTTCATATAGTAATTTCATATTTCATAAAATATATATTTTGTTTTATAATTATCTCATTGTGTTAATTTAATTTAAAAATAAATCTTTTCTTATTTATTACAATATTCAATTTTTTTTATAATTCTGATATGTGTTTTTTTTTATATTTGTAGTTATTTAAAGTAGTTTTGGTATAGTATAAATTTTGATATTAATATATCTTAATTTGATTAATTTTTTTGTATTACGTATTATTTTTATTTCAGAATGTTATTTTATTCTTTTTTATTTTTATATTTTATAATATTTTTATATTAATCTATACCTTATCAAAAGATATTATTGTTATATCATATAATTCAATATATTGAGTAGATTATATAAAAAAAAATATGAAGTTTCGTTACTATTCCTATAATCGTTGACTGTCTATTATTTTCCTACAACTACTCAGTCCAAACAAACATGGGAAGGAAGGGATATCATAGAGATACAAAATTGGCTTCTTATATGCTAAAAGACAAAATTAAAAAAAAATGTGTTGATTAAACACATATCCTTTCCTTCTCTGTTGACAGACTAGTGTGGAGTGGGAAGTTCAGAGAGATGGGAAGAGTGACGAAACTATGGATGTACAGAACATGACCCAAAATCAACAAGATTCTGCTGTGATACAAGTTTCTTGTGAAAGCACTATCATGGCTGGAGGTTCTATGTCTATCAATATGTCAGGGACTACATCTGAATGTTATGATAATTCTTACAAATCTTCGCAAAATCAGTCTACATCTTTAAAGTGTAATTCACAGAAAAATAGTAATGCAGAATTCAATTCCATTCTTGATTCATTTCCAGAAAGTAATGCAAGTACTAAAAAATTTCATGATAATAATGAGATACATAGATCAATAATTGTAAATCCACAGCCAAGCATGTCAGTAATTCAATCAACTTTATGTAATATTTCACAACGTTCTATTCCTCAAAGTAGAAAAACTGGTAAATTTAAAGTTGGATGGTTAGATATGTATTCTTGGCTTCAATATGATGAGAGATCAAACCTTATGTTTTGTAAATATTGTAGAAAATGGAGTGATTCAATGCCTGAAATACGTACTTCATTTGCTGCTGGAAATGGTAATTTTAGACTTGAAATTGTGAATCATCATGATAAATGCAAGGCTCATAATTTGTGTGTTGCAAAAGAAAGTGAAGCAAGAGGAAATTATACTTACATCATGGAAACATATTGATTTTTTATTATGAATGCATTTTAATAATATTGATTTGTGATTTATTTTGCTCAATTAAGATTCAGATTAATTTTTACCATAAAAAAATGGCTTGTCATGCAAGACAAAATTACTTCGTAAACATTCTTTTTTTCTTACTTTTTATTATTGTAAAATCATATCTGCATGTATATGCATAATTATTTGAGACTGTATAAACACTATCAGTCATGCCACATTATGATAAAATATGTTTGCATGATATTTGTATCTTATTAAAAAATATACGATGTATTTTTATATTATATTTTGAAATTTTTCAAAAATATATATATATATTTTTCTATATTTAATTTTAACAAATTATTAAAGTAAAATTCATGCATTTTAAATATAATAAACACAAATTAAAAATGTGCCTTGCATCGATTTGTTTTTATGGTTGTTATCGCAAATACCTAGAACATTTTTTTTACCTCTTTTATCAAATCTTATAATTAATTCTTTTCGATAAAGCAAATGAAATTTATAAAAATAATGATATGTGTAGTATTTAATGCTATACTTATTTTGTATTTTTGATTATTAAGAATTTCAATTTTAATTATAACATTTTTAAATATTTTATATTAGCATTATATGAATTAAGTCTGGTATGTGTTTTGATTAATTAATTATATATAATTAAAATTATAAATTTCATTTTTTATTCCAATTATAATATACAATATATGTGTGTGCATGCTAAAATTGGTTGATTCAAGGAAAACTTCTTGTTAAAAATATTAGATATTTTAACGAATATTTAATAACATGATGTAGAAAATTTTATGAATTGTGTATATTACTTAGATTGTAGATTATTTTAATAATGCGTTAAGAATATATTAGAGTTTATAAATTAAGTCGAAGAAAGATATAAATTTTTATGAGTAAAATACATTTATATATTTAATTACTTATGACGTGACATATACTTTTACAAAGTGATCGAATATATTAAAATTCACATTTATAGGTTTTTGAACCTAACATTTTTATGTAATAACGTTTATACAGATAATAACGTGAACTGTCGAATCATGTTATTAACATTAAAATATTGTTAGGAAGAAACGAATTGCCAAAGCATGTGCATTTTTATAATGATGCGCTTCTGTGATGAATATTTCACGCGTGAAATATGAAATTCCAATATTTTTATTATAGAGAATGCTGATTTTATCGTATCAAATATACGAATAAGCATGCATTTAGGATTTCAATGGATTGTGTTTCATCGAATGATAAATCCTTCTCTCTTGTTATTATTAATTATGTAAATAAAAAAATGATTGTTATAAGCTTTGTTTTATTATTTGTAAATTTTGAATAATTAAAAGTATATATTATATTTTATATTTGTGTAGATTTAAAAAAATTTCGTAAACAGCAAAAAGAAAAAAAATCATTTCGATTGCAATTTTGTGCTCTTTTTATATTTATTTATCTTATTTATTATTTTTTCAAATAAATGAAATATTAATTTATTTTAATATTTATTATTATTCAGAGATTATTTCAAAATGAATTTTTTTCTATCGTTGCTTATAGCATATAATAATCAGAATGTGATAATAATGGTAGATTTTTCGAGGCGGAGGAATTCCATAGATAAATGATATGAAGCGACTTTGTTCAACAGTAGAATTTATAATGTATAATCGTGACGTGTGCAGGGTCATCCAGTTGGACTGCTAGGAGAAGAAGGAGGAGCAACAACAGGCACGCTAAGCGATGGCGTGTCAGGAATTGAATCATCTGAACATCATAATCCCCCAGAAATGCTCGACGGGCTCGATGGTAAGACCTATAAATATCTATAATTACGATCAAAATTACATTTAGATTTCACGTATTTCCCCTTCGTTTCTACACCATTATCATGGTTATTGTTATCAAATTAATTTTTCATCACTTTTTAATTAATTTATTTCCGTATAATACATAAATCTATTTGTGTCGTTATTGTTATATATTTTTTTTCAGTAATAAAAATTAAAAATAAAATTGATAATTAAGAAAAGAATAAATGGAAAAGAGATGGAAATACGCGAGATCTAAGAAATCGAGGGAGATGTGCATGCACGTTTGCAAGAATTTTTGCGCGTCGAATCGTACATAGGCGTACGAAGCGAGCATCCCTCTATTTCCAAGTCTGGCAAGCGTAGTGAGTGGTAACCTCTTTTTAGAAAACACGAACAACTTTCTTTGCTACGACGTATCCTGTATATGTGTATGTGTATATATATGTATACATGAACTGACGATGTGTGCGTGTACTATATATATATATATATATATGTATATATATATATACGGGTATAGATGACATAATATTCATCCTTGGTGTTGTGGTGATGGTATCGTGCATTTGCTATGTCATTATGTGGTAGTTACAAATCCAGTAAGTGTGTTAATAATACAATAGGAACTATATCTAACAAAAA
>NW_006263796.1:570114-571820 GCF_000469605.1 Apis dorsata | reverse complement strand
TTTTTTTTTTTTTTTTTTTTTTTGGAAAGTGGTATCGGCAAAGTGGACATTTCTTCTGTTGGTATCAGCAAATGGACAGTACATTCCTGTTGTGATTGAGTTATTTAAGATAGTTGTGTGATCGATGACTGCGTATGTATGATCTTATGTATGTTGCCTTTTATTTATTTATTTTTTCCCTCCCCTCTTTCTATCCTACATACACGTACATACATATATATATATACATATATACACACGCATACATACATATACACGCATCCACACATTTATCCCTCTACCTATTCAGTGGATCTGTGTGTGCGTGGCCAAATAACGGTGTGAACATTTTTGCAAGAGGCTTTCGAGTGAATGAGTGAATGTTCGCGTGAGGTACAAATGTATATACGTGTGTCTTGTGTCTATAGTTATAAAATTTATTTATAAACGAGTACATATATATATGTATATACGTATATATATGTAAATATATCCCATACATCTATATGTACGTGTGTATGTATGTATATATATACGTATATCATTATCATTATCACGGCGGGATTCTCTGTGCATGTCTTTTACACACTGTTTTCTCTATCCTCTTACAAATACCTTTATGCCACATCTTACGTCATCGTAACTACCGATCTTAATCTTACATTCTCACGCGTCTCTCTTGCGCTATTTGTCTTTAACATGTGTATCGCCAGTTTTTACACGAGAATAAACGAAAATATTAGCAACAAAATACGGATATAATAACGCGTTCTGCGTTTTGTTACGTAAGTGATCGAACACGAACGTCATACCGGTAGCAAAACGAGTTACATAACACGGTCGTTTTCGATGGTATAATCGTGATTATTCTTGAGGCGATTTTCGTCGCGTGTGATTGTCTCAAGAGAAACAGGTTGCGTTATACGTGACATCGATGGTCAGAGAATGTAAGGATTTTGTTGCTAACGTGATTGTTCGTTTAACCTTTTTTTTTTTCTTTTTTTTTTTTTTTTTTTTTTTTTTTTTTTTTTTTTTTTTTTTTGAGAACTATTGACGCTCTTGCAGACATGTCGTCGTCGTCGTCGTCGTCGTCATCGTCGTCGTCGTCGTCGTTGTCTTTTTTGTCATCTTTGTTCCTGACATGGTTATCGTTTTAGTATTTGGTTTTATTTTAATTCGTATCATTGGATAAAATGGTAAGGGTCATAGATTATATTTCTGGAAAAGAGTTTGAGTCTCTGTTTTAATCTCCACGATCCATTTCGCGTGTGTGTATCAATTTGTACAAACATATAAACATCGATAAAGGAAAATAGTAATGAAACTTTTTTTGAAACGACAACTCCAAAACCATTTTTATTTTCGAATATACTAGTTTTGAGAAATATTGCATTTATAAGCAATTCTCTCTTCCAACAAGGACTCTTCCGCTTGCGTTATTCTTTTAAACGAACCTCTTCTTTTACTTTTCATATCCTCTACTCTAGAATTTTTACTTTAGAATTCTTTTTTTTCATATTTCTTATTTTTTGTTTCTTTTTTTTTTTTTTTTTTTTTCCTCCTCTTTTCAATATTTTCTTTTTTCTCGATGTTGGTTTGTTCTCTTCAATTGTGTGACAACGTGTTATGCCTAGCTTTGCGTTTTGAATTGTTATTCTTGATAATGATGAAATCGTAGGTGTGCGTTTTTTATTTATTTATTTATTTATTTTTTCTTTTTTGTTTCT
>NW_006263796.1:566012-570061 GCF_000469605.1 Apis dorsata | reverse complement strand
TATATATATATATACGAGTGTGGTGTTTTGTAATATCATCGTTATTGATTGGAGAACGTTATTAATTGAGAGAATCCCCTCTTTTCTGCAACCTTTTTTTTGACTTGATCGTAGAGTATGACTACATGAAAGGTATATATAGATTTATATATATATATATATTTTTTCTATATACATATATATCTTATCATGAGTCTAGTAGAGATTGTCGGTAATCATTAATTAGTCGTCTAAGCAAATCTAATTGAAACGGGATCTTGTAATTCCAGGAACATCAGGAACTTGCAAAAAAGAGAAGGATATAAATAAAGAAAGTCAGTCGAAGCTAGAACACTCTAACCTCGGTACCGAGTGTTGTAAGCTTTGCGGCAAGAGCGTAGCGAACATAAAAAAACACATGAAATCGCATTTCCCCGATAAATATCAATGCCAAATATGCATGATATCATTAACGAGATCCGACAATCTGAAAAGGCATATTAAATTGAAGCATGGGATACGAGAGGGATCATTGATATCGCCGTTCATGCGTTTAGAGCACAAACACTTTTTAGCGAAATCGGAACCGGCTTACCTAACCTAGAATTTTATACGTGCGCGCGCGAAATACGAACGGCGGAGAGTGATTACACGAGACACGTGCGCATGCGTGCGCCCATATCGCGTGTTCGGCTGTATATTTATAATACACACGCATGCGCATTGGAATATCTAACAAATATAAACGCGCGATATATGAACATCGGACAAAGGTAGCTGAAAACTGAGATATAATGTCGCGTAAAATAATCGCATCGCTCACGCGCGTATATCCTTCAAATAAAACCGCTCTTCGTCGATTCATTTCTTGTAATCTCGGCAATCAATTTTACTTTTTTTTCTAATCACCAAGCGAATTATTGCGAGATTTCGCTCGTTTATTTTTAATTATCGTGTTTGAAATTTATCCCCGTAAGAAAATTCAATTATTTATTGTCGTCTATAATTTAATATTTAAGAGTTCTATATACTATTAAGAAAAGTAAGCGTATCATGGATATGATCGTTTTTTAAAACAAACGATCCTCTAGTATATTTTAATATATATATATATATTTTTTTTAATACCAGTGTTCGTAAAATCGAACAAGCTCTAGATCTCAGAGTGAATTTCGAGTACAAAGAGTGGAAAAAAAAATCTTATATGAAAGTATCTCTTTTGAATCGTGTTCGTAGATACTACCTCCCACGTGTGTCTCGTGTCCCGCGTGTACACGCGATTCTTTTTTTTTTTATTTTTTTTTTTTTAAATTCTTTCCTTCCTCGAGCAAGTAAAAGCATTCCAAATCTTCGAGTTTTCCTTTCCTGTCAAAAAAATTACCGCTCTCACTGCTCTTTTCTGCACTTGTGCACGCGACATATGGAATATTGTTGAGTTTTAACGCGAAATCGTACTGTTCACATTCCTATTGAATTTCTCTCAGCAAAGAGAAAACCTTCGAGAGATATATCGATATATATCTTTGATTAGATTTGCATAAAAGCGATACATTTCAGCCGACAAAATGTTGCGTGGCCACCGTTATTATACCACCGATAGAGGATGATTTTCGAAATCGGCGAGGAAATTTTCCTCGAAATCGAATCTCGACCGAACGAATATCAATTTATATCCACGGGTTATATCTTATCCAGTTCCATATCCGTTTATGCTATGTTGTAACTTTATATCTCGTAATGAAAGACTTGTTCCGCAGGACTGGAGGGAGGAAGATCAGTATTAAGTAACTATTTATATACCTATTTATAAATCCTATATTATATTATATTTATATTTATACATACATACGTAGGTTGTGAAAGACGTCGAAGACTGAGTATATGAAGAAAAAAAAAAAAAAAAAAAAGGAAAAGAAAAGAAAAAAAAAAGAGAGAGAGAAAAAAAATAATAATAATAAAAGAAACGCCTAATTTTCTCAGTGAGCCGGCGTGGCTCGTAATATAAAATAGTCATGATGAACTAGTCTCTGAGGCCCGAAGGCTTGTTGCAAAAGGACAAACAGACTTTTCTATAGAAATTTTTTTATGGTGCCTTTCCATTTTAAAGTACAATACTCGACTAATCAATATAATCGATATAACGGATATATATATATATATACATATACACACACACAGCATATAAATATATATAATATAATAAACAATGATTATATCACCGTGTGTAATATGTAACGTGCGACCGGTTTCTTTTATCGACACTGCATGACACCTAATAAATCGAGCATCGATTTTTTTTTCTTC
Source organism: Apis dorsata (assembly GCF_000469605.1). Lineage (NCBI taxonomy): Eukaryota > Metazoa > Arthropoda > Insecta > Hymenoptera > Apidae > Apis > Apis dorsata. The sequence goes on along the minus strand of NW_006263796.1, from coordinate 567,778 downwards.
CTGGTGTTCGCGTGCTACGCACGAATACGAATATACAGAGAGTGGATCTAACGCACACGAATTACGTACGAACATTACGTATACATATACATATATACGTACAAAATAATACGCACTTTTACAGATACTTTTGTGCCGCTACCTGTGTGTAATATCCTTCTTCTTCCCTCAGTAGAGTGAATCTGATCAAAGCTGGAAAAAAAAAACATAAGGGGGGGAGGGGTGGAATGGGGATAATAGGGGTGCAAACTCACGAAGAGTGGTGAAGCGATGTCTTTCTCTCTCCCCCCTTGGATCGTATCGATGGCCGTCTTTTTTTTTTTTTTTCACACACGACTTTTCTCTATTTGCAGATACGACACTTTTAACCCCTCAGGGTACCGAGTGCGCGCCAATTACGTGCATTGAGAAAGTTAATCTGTCGGACTTTTTCGAAAAGCTGCCGTACACGTACACTAGCAAATGCAAACTGTGCGGTCGGATAGTGTCGAATCTAAAGAATCATTACTTGACTCACAATCCGGGGAATTACGTGTGCCCCCTGTGCGGATGTCGTAGGACACGGCTGGATAATTTGAAGGGTCACATTAAACAGAAACACCCCGAAATACAGATACTGCAGAAGTCAAGCGGCAGTGGGCAGACTTGAACAGAGAGTAATCGTATAGTTTCTTGCCATTCCTTCATCACCATGATTTCTTAATCCGAGTCGTCATTTAATCTTTCCCCTGTGTACAAGGGATACTCGAGCGTTCGAGAGTATTTAACAAGCCGTGATTTTTTTTTCTATTCTCCAATTCCTCCAATCACTTTTATTTCCTTATAACAATATATATTAAATATATATTCGAACCTCTATATCTCGATGGATAATTATTATTATAATTTTAATATTACGAGTATATAATACGAATCATTTATCAAATGGAATTTTATCCAATTGCATTTCTTTTAGGAATTAAAAGAAAAAAAAATGTGTTTTTAATATTATCACAGTAGGAGAAACGTATTTAACTTTTTTTTTTGCGATTCTAAATCCTCGAACGCTCGCCGTTCCCCTTTAGCACCCCGTTCCACGAGTGGCGTATCGCGCGGTTTCGTCTTTCCTTCGTGTCTCGTCAGTCAACGTCAAGAACCGTTTCGCCGTTCTCGTTCTTTTCGCAGGCTTTTGACCAACAACGGCGTTCCCGTATGTTTGCGAATAGGCGCGAGAGCGAATAGAACCGGCTCGAAAACGATGATCAACGCTAGTCAAGCAAACACGTTTCGTATAGGTATATGCGAATGCGAGATCTCGACACGAGGCGAGGCGAAGGCGAGGAGATCGCGAAATTTATCCGGGATCATCCTTCTATTTATTACGATACAGACGAGAGAATTTCGCAATCGAATTGTCTAACGGCTGGCCTAAGTGTCCATCTGTAACGAAAATCTGAAAAGTAAAAGGAAAAGTCGTTCTTGAAGAGTATTAAGATTTGTATTAAGAAAGTTTTTTTTTTAATAACTGTTTTATGAAATGAACAAATTAAAAATTTGTATGTATATATATATATATATATATATATATATATACATATATAATCAATATTGAAATTTCTGAAATTTATTCGAATTTTCTTCTTCAAGTTTCTCTTTCAATCTCGAAATGAAACGAACCAAAACTTTCTTGCTTTCCCGTATTATAATATGATAACATCTTTCGAACAAAAGTTAAGCGATATCCATTGATCTCGAGATTAATCTCACAATTTCCTGCCGTGCTAGAC
>NW_006263796.1:561561-565374 GCF_000469605.1 Apis dorsata | reverse complement strand
TTCCATGCTCCTTTCTGCAAAAAATATCCTTATAAATAGCGGCGTTTGTCGGAGGGAGGGGAGGGGGAGGGAAGGAGGATTTGTTCCAGACTCGTCTTAATTTGATTAATAGGGATCGCTTGTTCTCTTCGGCTTAATCTCGTGGTAAAAGGAAATTTCGATCGTTTAACGTCGAGTTTATGCTCGGATATTGGAAAAATGGGGGAGGAGGAGGAGGCGAGAAAGTTTTCGTCCCGTTTATTCGGGTAATTGGAAGGTATCGATTTGTTATCGTGTTCTTTTTTAAGAGGGAAGGAACTTAGAAGCGGTGAAATATTCGAATTGTTCGTAACACGTTTATTTATTGCTCGATGAAGTGGAAATTATTGGAAACTTTAGAGGGGCAAGGGACGATTCTCGTAAATTTGTTGGTTTTATGGTTACGGAAGTTTTTCGTGGCGGTGTGTCGAGTCGAGGAACAGGGAAACTCGAGAGTTTTGGAAAGATCGATCGGTCATCTTCGTTGGAAAAATTTTAACAATTTTTATCAATTGGCGAGCATTATCCAATAATTGCTTTACGTCACTTCGATGACCTTGACCTTGACCATGGACGTGTCACGTATCATTCCGTGTAACGAGATTATTTTCAGTGTGTCCCCTTTAAAGCAAACAATTATTCGATATTTTTATTATTCCCTTTTGAAATTATGAAACTTTAATCCAATTTAAAGAAAGTTGTTCTTCTGGAACAGGAAGAGTTTCAAAAATTAATCCTACAATACTGAAAGACCTACTGCCTCTATCTTAAAATAATTTTGCACCAAGTGCCACAACTTTAATACTCTTACCATATATTAAAAGTTTCTGCGGTTAGCATAACATAATGTTTATTCTTCTCAAATTATCATTCTCGCAAAACTTGCAGGTATTCCTCTCAATTAAATCCGTCCGACAAAAATAATCCATAAATCATAAATTATCATGTATTTATTAATTTCTTTTTCGCAAAGGAATCTCTTCAACGATTCCATTTTTCTTCCATCACTTTTTCTTTATTCTCCTCAAATTACCAATCTATTCCTTACCAGACATACAGAAAATTGCCTTCATAATCTCTCGTTTCGACCAATACTCGCTTCTCTAATTTATCGACCCCTAAACGATTTTACATTAATACTCAACGAATATCAGCATCGATTGTTTTTAATATTCTGGTAGAAAACAAAAAAAAAAAAAGACCATCACCGCCAATTTGTCGTGAAAAGGAGGAAATAGAGAGAGGGAGGGGGTAGAAAATGACATACTAGTCGAAGAAACTCGCAGTACAACAGTAGGAAGAGGAAGTCCTTTTCGCGATAAGCTTCTTAAAGGCATACCTTCTCGCCCTTATTACAGGGGCGTACTTCACGGATGAACGGTCGGGGTACCGGCGGAGCTTGCTCGATAAGAGGATCGCCTAGGTCGCCATTGCAAAGAGTTTCGTTTTCCCGAACGCACGACAAGAGGCTTTCGCCTTTCGTTTCGCCTTTAAATTCCGCCTAGCTTAGCCAATGGGGCGGAAAACTCTTCGAAACTGCGTGTCTTCGAAACCGATAGCATCGAGAGAGAAAGAGAAAAAAAAGAAAGAGAGAGAGAGAGACTCGATTCTTCTTTTCTTCTCCCTTCTTTCTATCGAAAGAAGTGCTAGCGGACTGGAACAGACGAATGATTCTCGCCTTACCGAACTTTCGAGTTCGCCCCCTTCCTTTAAACTTCTCGTTTTCGCTCGAAATCCGAGGTGACGGGTATTAGAAACGACACTGGAGGAGCCCGCGTTTTGTTCGAATATGTTTGTTTCTCGAGGCATTAACAATGGCGCCGCGTGCAACCGCCACGCTCGACTTCCGGCCGCGACTCTTGGAGAACCTCTCCCCGTGCATTATTCCGCGAAGTTGCCGCGGGTAATATCGCGCGGATTTTTCCGCCCGTGAGGAAAAGTTTCGCGGATTTTTATTCAACCGCCGGCGTGAAATACGATTTTTCTCGCTTTTTAACCCGGAAAGTGTCCCCTCGCGGAATTAATTCCGTTGGAACTGTTTGGGAACGGTGAACGAGTTTCGAGAAGATAGTTTCCCGATTGAAAAGTACATTACGTTGTTCGTGGTTTTTAAAGATTTCAAATTAGAAGATATTTAGATAGATGGATAGATTTTAATTTTAATTGGGGAGAAGGAAAGAAAGAGAGAGCAGTCGATAAGCAGTATTGGGGGCAGGTGGATGGATGCAGGTAAAATTTTAACGATATAGAATTGCTATTCTATATTATTCAGAGGAAGAGATATGACAATTTGAATCTCTCGTTGATTTTTCCCTTTGAAAATATATGATAAAATATGACGGTTATAATAAATTACAGATATGGATAATCAAGGTTAATTGAGATAGATAGTCGGCGCGGGATGGACGCAACTGCGTGGAATTGTCTCGTTTCAAAGCTTTCATCCTGTTCCCGATCTAGCGATTTAGCTAGACTTAATGCAATATTTAATGGATTACTAATCTCTTTGAAATACCGCGTCATATTTGGATCGTGAATTATTCAAATAGGGAGCATCACTCATATAATGTACATTTGCTCGAACGAAGCGCTAAAATTATTCCAAACGATACGAGATTTGGATTTGAATTCGCGCGTGTTGAAATTCTCGGAGTGACGATCGTCTTCTTTTCACCCACGGCCATTACACGGGCGAAGTGATGACGCAGGTGAAATCATATCGTATCTTGTAAATCTGATGATACGGAAAACGATTCTTTACGAAAGATCAAATATCGCGAATATGACGTGGATATTCTTAACGAATTTAAAAATTATTGCAATACATCATGATAATTAAGATATTTCTTAGAATTATATTTTTACTTCTTCTTAATCAATTTATTAAAATTAAATGATAATATTTACGATTATGATTAATAATATCTATTGTAATATTATAAGATATTTTCTTTAGAGGAAATATTTTAAAGATAATTTTGTAATCGAGATTTTTTCTTTTTCTCTTTTTATTATTTTTTAATACATTCGTGAGCGATAAAAATTAAATATAATTTAAAATTAGCGATCGGTATGAATAAAACTTGCTTTATAATTTACAAGAAATATTATTAGAATAAATTCTTAGAAAATAAAGTATTCTTAATATATTGAAGTAGCTTAATTAACTTTTTACACTGCCGTGAGATCATCACTGTCATAACAATTCTATTTCTAGACTTCATGAGTCATTTCTAACGTGATATTTCATTTGCTTAGCAGAAATCAGAGATGAAATTCAACTTTTTAAGCAAAAGATTAACCAAATAGACTTACTTTCAAGACGAAAAATTTCAAAGAAATAAATTTGATCAATTATTTCCTAAATCTTTATTTAAAAAATATTTCATTTCACATATGTATCCTCTTTTTACATATATATATATCTTTTTCGTTCAAACGATAGAAATTTCGTTGCAGGAATTGTATCACACGTTCGAACGATTATTGCAATTTAAACGTCGATCCTTCGCTTACCCCCCTTTTGTTTGCGTCCAACACCTCGATCGTGTCATTATTTTCTTTCCGTAGATCGTGTGATCAATCAGCGTTAGTTATTGGCGGCCTCCCTCCACACCACCTACGTAGATTATTCCTCGACGTATAGCTGAACCTATACGTTATTCCAGGGGGTGGCCCACCCCTGTACGTACGTACGTACGTACACGAAGCTACGCCTAGCCTCGAAATTTACGGATTCCTGGCATGAGATGGTGAAATTATATTTATCCTCATCCCCATACATTCCGAGTTTCG
>NW_006263796.1:560244-561275 GCF_000469605.1 Apis dorsata | reverse complement strand
CCCCCCCATACGGAGCCACGAGTTATATCTACAACTTCCTCTTATCCTAATTTTATCGTACGACCAACTCTAAATTTCAACCTTTATAGCTTCTAAACAAGTCGATAAGTCGTTCCAATTGTCCAAAGCGAAAACGAATCTTCCTTTTCCTCCTTCCCCCCTCCCAACAACTGTGAATTTTCATCCCTCTTTTCCCCCTCGATCCTCGGATAGGATCGCCTGTAGGACCATCTCTATTCCGCAGGGGCCGTCTCTCCTTTTCACGGTTAACGGGGTTCCACCTGGTGACAGGGAACGAGGGATGAAAAACGCGTTTAGGGTTGGGATTTCAACCGTTCGAAGGTTCGAACAGGAGGGAAAACTAATATCCTGAAATAGTTTCCGCTATGGCAATTGTTACGATTGTTATTCCGTTCTATCATGCATCATATCCCTTATATCCATACACAAACACGCGGCCAACCGTAGCTACACCGTAGAGAAGAGATACGAGAAAGAGAGAGATACATATATATATATATATATATAACCCATACTCACCGATCTTCTTCGACTCCAAGTTTCTGCCATCCTTAACGGATCGCGTGTTCCATCCATAACTCTACTTCTCTCTCTCTCTCCTTCTCTCACTCTCTCTCTCTCTCTCGTCCATACCGCATTCTAATTCAGCGCACAGCGCCGTTGCCAAGAAACCGTAACTCGTTGATCGATGTTGTCGTATGCAAATTGTATCGTAAAAATTCGTTCTTGTCGTCGAGAATCATCCGAAAAATAGTTGGATCCATCCGTTCCACGATCCTTATTTCTTTTTCCCTCTCTCTATCTCTCTTTCTCTCTCTATCCTTCTCCCCTTGCACGTTGATCAATCACCACATAGTGCTCCCTCCCCTTCTCTCTCTCTCTCACGTTCTCTCTGTCTCTCTCGCTCTTTCTCTTTCTCTCTCTTTCTCTCTCTCTGTTACAGCGTTGGCCAGTGGTGTCTCACTGGGGAAGAGAGAGGGGGTTGCGCCCCGCAAGGTCAGAGTTCCAGC
>NW_006263796.1:556989-559975 GCF_000469605.1 Apis dorsata | reverse complement strand
GAATACGACTCGTGCAGAGAGGGTGCAGAGACGGGCGGCGGTGTGCTAGGCGGTGGTGGTGCTCCTGGCACTGCTGGTATACCGGGTGTGTGCCGTCGTTGGCCATCGCCGCGATATGTTTGTCCGGATAGCCCGGGAACCGGGCTTCTCGTTCCCGACTGCGTGCAGCTGCCTCCATTGTGGCGCAAGTCGGTCACTAACCGGCCGGCTCACAGCGTAAGAATCGCCACCTCGCCCTGGAATTATTTGCCCCCGTGTCCACGCGTGTGCTCCCTTTGCGAGCTGTGTATATACCGGGTGGCCAACAATTTTCTGTTGTGAATATTCTGTTCCCTCTTAAAGGGAATTAATGCTCTCGGGCTCAATGGTGGATACTTTAGTCTTTTTTTTATTTGCAGAAAAAAATCCTGCAAACATGAATTTTACGTGGACAATGCGAATGGAATGGCCTAGTTTCTGTCGCGTCTCTTGTTTGAAAATAAGTACTGTTTTTTTTATTTTTTTATCGTAACGTTTTTGCGTCACGATAAGCAATAATTATCACCGTTTTAATGGGTAAATAAAGATTGTTATTAAAGAGGAAACTCTGTAACAAATTATAACGTTGCGTTGTTATATATACAGTATCAAGATTCCCTTCGATGTTGCCCCAACACGAACAATACGAAGACATGTCCAGTCCAGTCGGACCATCCACGCGAGTCCGAGTTCTCTCCGTTATATTTCGAAGTACAAAAGCCCGTTCAAATTCGCGACAGCTGTACCCACACCCTTTTTACTGTAAACTTTCGAGGAGCTTTTCTCGAAAACTTTTTTCGCAGAAAATACAAACAAGTTCCCGATAACACCATCGATTTCTGATGAACGTAAATACCCTTCGACGATACTCGTTCCTCCATCATATATATCGCCAACAAACAAATGCGAAATTTTAGGAAAATGAAAAATACGAAAAAAAAAAGAAAAAAAGGGAAGAAAAAGAAGAAGAGAATAGAAATACAATACGAATTCGCCTCCCTTATAAACGCTCTGATACACGCAGAATCGGATCCGGTGATATCGGTCCATCCGGATCGCCATTAGGGGACGGTTTCCTTCAATTCCATTGTATCCAATATCGTTTGAACGAGTAAATTCAGGTGCATACTCTCAAAGAAACTTGGTATGATCGAATCGACCGAGATAGGCTTCCCGTCTCCCTCTCCCGTCTCCTCCTCTGCGTTGCTCGATCGGGTCCCCTATGGTTGTGGTATTTTTCCACGCTATGGCCGGTATCCGGTTAGAAAAGTTTTTCGCGAAAATAAGGGACGAGACAAAGAGAATCGGGTTTTGAATGACTTCATCTCCCTGCGCGGCGATCTCGTGGAGAACCGCACGCCCACGCAGCTCCACGTTCAATCGGAATACGGGTCATTTCGTCGAGCTGCTATTCCCTTTCTCTCTCCCTCCCTCCCTATTCCCTTTCTCCCTCTTTCTCCTTTGCCTGATTAGCTAATGCAGCCGGGGAAAAGTCGCGATAGCCACTTCGGGAGCTCGCTATCCGGAAACGTATCACTGCGGCCGGTCCATTCGTGCCCTAGATATGCCAGTTTTCCAAACGTGCTCGCCTCCGGCTTCTTTTCGAAGGTGCACTCCTCGTGCCGGCCGATCGATCTTCGAACAAACGCCTCCACCACGTGTGCACCATATCTCGTTGAGTTGCTCGGGGGATGAAAGAGTCTTTGGAGTTACATTTCCTCGGATCCTCCACGCGATTAAATGCCCGTATCGGCCCGTTGCTTGCCTCTCTATCAATCTATCTTTCATTCCTTTGCAAGCCATTCCCATTTCCATCGTGCCTATATTATAGGGCTTTTATCACAGGTTCTTCAGGGATATCGGTGAATAAAAAAAAATTCGATTACGATAGCTCGTATCATCCGTTTGCCGCTTATCATTCTCGAGATTAGGAATAGATAATAGGAGAGATTTGTAAATGGATATCAAGGGGAAAATCAATCCTCGTAATCTGACGAATTGTCAAATCGTCGTTGATTTAAAATTTTTTTAGATTCTTCATGTTTAAATTTCATTTGGATTGTTCATTGGTTTATTGGTTACATGGCTTGTTCGAGGGGGAACAGGTAATTGATATCACTTATCATTTGTAGGATCAATGGATCTGATACGATTACTTCCTTTCCTTTGAAAATAGAAGGCGAGAGAAGTGTATCGATTGGTTAGATGTATACGATGTTGTGCAGAGGTTGCATGTTTAGACAGCATCTCAGGAAGCTGGAACACGTTCATTAGAATGATTACTGCACCGTATAATCTACCTCGAAGAAGTCTTAAACTTGATTCGAAATTATACACGCATAAATAATACATGATATTATATTTTACGAGCTCGGCCAAGAACGACTTTTCCTTTTAACAATTTAAAAAAACCGGATTAAGTTCGACGTTATCACTTTGAACAGGCGGATTACGGATCTGTCGCACATTAATCTCGAATTTCCTCCCTGATAGAAATCGTAGAAAAGAAAAGGGGGAAAAAAAAAAAAAATCGAACGTGCCATAAACCGCCCGTCTGTCTGCACCAGCGTTAGATTACTTATTACGATACGAAATATTTAAAACCGTCGTGAAAGAATTGAAACACACACATATATATACACACACACATACATATGCACACACACACACACACACTCGATGTACCTAGAAATTAGAAATTCCTAACCTAGAAATAAATAATAAACTAGTTATTAATAAAGCGACAAGGATTTCGAAGAGGATGATAACGATATAATGAAGTATATATATATTTACAAAAATATAAATATATATATATATATATATATATACATATACTGTAATATTTTTGTACTGAACAGATTTTGTGAAATAATAAAACATGATGATTCAAAGCCAATTCAAACCGTGGACCACGGGTGTGTACTTTATCGCACGGCGGGGATTACACATCGCTCGATACGGTTGT
>NW_006263796.1:555520-556458 GCF_000469605.1 Apis dorsata | reverse complement strand
TTTTTTTTTTTTTTTTTTTTTTTACGGAGAAAAAAAGAGCCGATCGATCTGTTATTATTCATTTATTTTTTTTCGTTTTATCTATTTTTCTCTTTTAGATTATTTATATATATGTATGTACACGCACTTTTTTTCTCTTTTTGGAAAAAGAGGAGATTCTCGTTTCAGTCAGGAGAGGGCAGGAGATTATGTACCGTCTCTTCTCGATGCGCAGATGCTTCTCCTGTATTTTCCTCGTTTTCAGTGTCAATTAATCTCTCTTTCTCTCTCTCTCTTTCTCTCGTTCTTTATACATACATCTCTCAGTGTTCTGTTTCTTTCTCTCTTTCTCTCTCTCTCTCTCTTTCTTTTTTTTTTCTTATTCTCTCTTTATACACATATATATATATATATATATTTGTGTATTCGGGAGCACATCATGCCTACATCATGCCTTTGTCGTTCATCCGAGAAAGGATCAGGCAAATGTAACCAGCAACTCACGCTAACGCATATTATACAGCAGCAGATAGTCTAACAAAAGTCTAACCGAGGATATATATCATTCACTAACACAAAACGTATCGTATTATCGGATCTGCGAGTACGCAGATTACTCGTTACTGATAATAGGTCGCGTTTTGATAGAGAAGGTGAGCTATCTCTTCGCGGAAATTTATATGGAGAAAATGTGGAGAGAGATCTTGATCAGGATTATATCCAAAGATTTGTGGGTGAAGATCTGAAGGGAGAGATACGATGAGTCACTTAGAGGAGTAATTTTAAATAAATAATATTTTTCTTCTTTGTACTATTGAGTAATAATTTCAAAAAGATTGAAAATTAATTTTATTTATAGATAATTGTCGATAAAAATTGCCAATAGCATTATTATTTTTAAAAGATTTATATTTATAGATTTAATAGTTTTTGTTATTATTATTACTTTTTTTTTTTTT
>NW_006263796.1:552225-555291 GCF_000469605.1 Apis dorsata | reverse complement strand
TTTTTTTTTTTTTTTTAATTACTTTAAGTAGTGGCTTTATCAGTAGATCCAAGTTTTATTTAATTTTTGTTATTTTATTAATTATCGTCGACCATTAATCGTCTAGATAAAAAATCCATTTAAATGGATAGTTAAAATAATCCATTTTAGCCATCAAATGATGTTAAAGTAATATTTTTTACCGTGTCTCGGTAAAATTATTCTTTAATTCTTTGATAAGGGACTAAGAAAAATAGGAATCTTAAATTGGAATTGGTCAATTCGTCTATTAACATATTTATTCACGACTGATCGAATCTCTACCAATCATCGTATATGCTAACAAGTGATATTTTATATAGCTATTTAACATGTATAATATATAATTTGAATTCAACGTATGCATAAAAATATACGAATTGATTCTAAATTAAACTATTTAGATCCGACGTTTATGTTAATGTAGAAAAAAAAAAAGAGTTAAGTCGAACTTAATTATGATAATTTGTCGAATAATTTAATTTTGATTAGTTTATTATTTATTCCTTTTTTTTTTATTTATCTCAGAAATTGCACGATTGATTTTATATGTTCTTATTCTTATTTCATATTAATATTTTTATTATAAAAACATATTTTAGCTGTTGTTTTAAAAATAATAAGAGAAAATAGATGTAATAAAATTATTTATAATTTCTACTCAATTTTTCGTTTTGAATTTTAATATGGAATAATTTCGATATTGAATATATTAAAAAAAGAAATAAATATTTCTGAAAATATTCAAATAAAACACGAATTAATTAAATTATCCAAAGTAAATTAATTTCATTTACATTTATTTCTATTAAAAAGTCAATAAAAAAAAATATATCTAATTTAAAAGTTTAAAATAGAACATCTCTCATAATTCTCTTTAATTATCGATCAATATCAATTTTAACTTCACGATAAATATACTATATTCCATAAAATTAAAAAAAAACTGGTTGAAAATTTGATTCGACGAATTTCTTTGTGTTTCTCATACATTGTACAAAGTGATTTATCTCGAACGATAGCATCGAAGCGCACGATGCTCATCATCCGAAAGAAGAAGCGAGAGATGCTCTGCACTTATCACGAGCTTAAAAGATCTCGTTCCACATTTTCGATTTACTTTTTTTCAAAATAAAAAAGAAAAAAAGAAAAAAAAAACCATTTTCCTCTCGTGCATCTGTTATCGTGAAGAGGCCACCGTTATCAATACTATATATATATATATCTATATTTATATACGTGTACATATACATTAATGTGCAAGGGTTGTAGAAGATTCTTTCACAACGAGCACGATGGCGTCGAGCGAATCGACGTTTAAACTGTATTCCGCTGCAGCTCCTCTACGCAACGTTTTTGTGCACCTCGTCGAAATGAAAACGTGCTGGTCGGAAATCAGATTTTATTGAAAATCGAACCAGCTGCGGAACGTCAAAAGTTTTAACGTCTTTGAACTCTCTCCCTTCCCTCCCCCTTTTTTCGCCTAACGTTCCTCCCTTCAGTTTCCCCCAATCCTCCTCTCGCTCCTCTCCCCTCCTCTCCCCTCCTTTCTCCACCCCTTTTCGCCTCCATCATCCCTTGAACGCCCTTTTTCCATCCAACGTTGACCGATCGATCGATCCTGAAACCAAATCGACCTTTCACCTTTTCATCATAAACGTCTGTTATCTAACGTATCACGAAAATATTATTTAAATTGTGTATCGTTAATCGGGGACAGAGGTGGTAGCGTGAATACAGCAGAGATCGATACGTTCGACTCGACGTGCAATCGTTTTATCAGCACCAGATATTCACACGTGCGCTCTCTCTCTCTCTCTCTCTCTTTCTCTCTCATACTCATTCATTCACTCACACTCATGCGGTGTTTGCATTCGTTGTACGAAAGGGAAGAGGGTGATTTTTATTTAGAAGGGAAAAGTGGCGGAAGTGCGGTATATGGATTTTGTAAAATTTTAGTTCCTTTTTTTTTTTTTTTTTGTTTTTTGAGAAAAACGACTTTGGAAAATATTAAAATTAAATTTTGTTAATTATCACTTTGAAAATTATTATTTTTATAATTATTTTCCCTTTGGATGAATAGAAATGCAAAGGCTCGTCTAGATAGGAGATATTTAAAAGTTTAGGAGCTGAAGTAGGGAGATAATTTAGATCTTTTACAATCTTTTTGAATATTTCATATTTTATTTTTATTTTTTTATTTTTATTTTAAGGATTTATTTATTAAGAAACGTAGAAAAAGGATTTTATATCACAAGAAAATTTACGATACGTTTTGTTATGGAAGTTGAAGCTATTTTTAAATCCAATCTTTGCTTGTACGTAGACGACACGTGCTTGTGGATAATAAACTACGATATCACGGTTCGTATACAGTGTCTATGAATAGTATATGCAAAGTGTCTACGCGCATGTCTAGGCTGTCCATATCTTACAGAACTCTGCGAACTATTCTCTGCGGTTATTCAGAAACCTTCTATGAGAATACGTTTGCGAACAATATTTCTATATCTGGACGAATCTTTTTAATCCTATTTACGTCCTTTAGATTATTTTCAACTCAATTGTGTTTTCCAATTATCAAGTAAGAAGTTTAAAAATAAAAAATATGATAATATAGTTGTTAATGCAATTTTAATTACACGATAAAGTTTTTTTTAAGAATTAAATATTTTTCAAAAGTTAAGTCTTTTTTGATTGTTGCAAGACTAGATAAGATAAATAAATTCAACGATATTAACTTTACACTCCAATATAGATCTTTATATATACGCTATTATTTCTATTCTCGTTGGTAACTGTAAATCAATATCGCAATTTGCTTCCTATCGTTGACATTATCTTATTTATAGTCAACTATTGCTACTAATTTCTTTCAATTTGAATTAAATCTATTCAATTTAATTTCATTTTCGTTCATTTTCATTAATACAAATACATTTTTATCGTGTATATATATATAAAATAAAATATGTATATAAAATAGAATTTTATTTCCTGTATTAAATTTATCGGTATACAGTATATATATATATTTATACATTTTTA
>NW_006263796.1:550188-551943 GCF_000469605.1 Apis dorsata | reverse complement strand
AAAAAAAAAAAAACAAAGCCAAAACTGCAAAAACTTCATTCCACGCTTCCATGTGTACAAACTGCGAAAATTTTTACTTATAAAAAATATTAAATACATTAACATTAAAAACGTACAAAGTATTATTTAATATATAAAAATAATATCCAGGGGATCAATGTATATATTTTCTATAAAAATATGAATTTTAACCAACATCCATATTTTCCTTCCCAATCGTATCGCGATGGTAGCGACATCTAACGTGTACACAAGCAAATTATATGCATTTACACAGGTGTGTATTACACGTGCACACATCTTGTGTTACACGAACGTGTTGCTATAGGCACGTTCGTGGTTTGTGCGCTATTTAAAATGGAGTCTCTACACGCTCGGGATCATAACATGTATTTTGAAAAATAAAAAGATCACTCGTTCCCGTTATCGACACCGATACACACACATTTTGAATCATGTGAAACGCGAAAACTGTTTGAGAAAATATTGATCGGTCCCTGAGATCAAACTCTCCTTTCTCTCTCTTTCTCTCTCTCTGTCTCTGTCTCTCTCTATCTATTGTCTGGATTTTCCTCCACGGGACTTTATTTTTACAGATCATAGAACACCTCGAATGTAGCCTTACCAGCCTTGCAGGCGGTTTAGCGATGGGATCGAGCATGAATCAATTTAACGGTTGAACACCAATTTGATAGAATCGGGCAATATTTCAGAAATTTAATGTTCCTCGGCTCAGTGAACTGGTAATGTTCGAACCTTGTTATATGGAATGAATAATGTTGTTAGGAAAAAATTATTTGACGATGTTGAAAATAGATTATGAGATTCAGGAATGTATGGAATATATTTCAACTTTGAGAATTCGAGGTAAATAATAATGAATTTATCGAATAAGTTTGCTTTTCTGTTTACGTTTTAAAGTTTATTTCTGTGTTTGAATTAAATTTTATCATATGGAAAATCATTTTTGATTAATGATCGTACAAACATATAATTAATACAAGGTTGGAACGTATCAAAAAATTTTTCTCAAATCTCTCATATTGTTCGTTATCATCAACTCGCGAGAGACTCGAACCCATCGCTACCCGCCTTCACGCAGACCTCATCAACGAATAACAATTCTTTTCATATGGCCGTTACCGCGCAATAAATAGCTGCCGCCTGTTCATTCGATGCAGCATCCGTGCAAACATTCTGGTATATATAATTTCACCAATGTGTCCCTTGACGTCGTTGCAAAAAACGAACTGGGAGGTGTTCTGTGTGCCACCAGGTTGGGAAGTTGGCAAATTATGTATTAATCATTCGATTCAATCGCTTAGAGAGTACTCCATCACACGTTAGGCCGATCCTGAATTTATTCAAGATTGCGAGTACACGTGTATTATTGCGATAACGACAACGAAATTTCTTCCATCTCATGAAATTAGAAACAATCATCATTGCTTTATCGTGACTGACGAATCATATTTCACGATTATTATTATTATTATTATTATTATTTTTTCTTTCTACTCTTTTGTTCGGTTTTCTTTTCTATTTTCATTTTACTCGGATGAAGTTTTTATATTTTATATGTCGTGTATTTATTTATAATTGATTATTAACTCAATCAGCAATCAATCATCCGAATTAATTTATTTTGGAGAGCTCGCTTTGCCTACGCACAGAATTTGTAGCAAACTTGTACACGTCACCCGTCATGCATTTTCTTGTTAATTGCACTGGTTTGGAAGTTTGAACGATCGTTTC
>NW_006263796.1:545371-549952 GCF_000469605.1 Apis dorsata | reverse complement strand
TTTTTTTTTTTTCTTTTTTCTTTCTTTCTTCTTTTTTTTTTTTTTTTTCTTTTACAGAGGAATACTTTTTACGCAAAAGTAAATGTGTGTTGCACTTAATCCCGATGTACAGTCCTTTCATTTATCCGACATAATATGATTGTTTTCCTTCATGTTCCTTTCCGTCTTTCCTTCTCTTCCCCCTTTTTTTCTTTTATTATTTTGTACTTTTATATTTATGTTGTAAATAAGATGAACACAGGTGGTAATTAACGCGGAATTGTGTTGTCGTGATAAAATTTTTAATTGGTTCGTGTTATTTCATTTCGATATAATAGATTGGTATCGTTGTTCAATGTAATGGAGTGTTCTCTAAGCTTTTTAATGATTTGAAAGAGACGAGATTTTAAATTAAATTAAATATGATTGATCGATGATAAAGGATTACGACGCTATTGACCAAGAGAAAAAAATTTTTTTTAAGGAAGACACAAAAAAGTGTTTTATAATTATAAAAATTATTGATCGTCAGTAATGATGGGATCGAACTTATCGTAAGTAATAGTTAAATATAATTATATATATGATATGATATGATTTCTATGATTTTACTAAAGAATTATAAATAGAAACGAGTCTCAATTAAATACGTTTAAAGTATTTATTGATTTAAACTTAAATAAATAAATCGTTAATTATATATAATGTATTAATTAACGTATAAAATATAATGTATAGGGCTGTTTCAATAAAATTTACTTTCTTCAAAAATTGTTATCACTACATCCTAAAATCAACCCTTTTGATCACATATATTAAATTTAAATGGAATTTGTTCAAAACATAGTAATTAATTTGTTTAACAAATTTTTTTTTATATTATCGGTGAGTATTATAAACTTAATAAAACAATAATAGATTTTTCCTTTGCTTGTATATCATAAAAATTACTCGATATTGATTCCTATAAAAATTCACGATATAATTAAAACAAATTTCAATTTAAGATCATATTTTGTTCTCTATTAACTTATTCGTACTATAATTTTTATTAATGCAATTATTTTATGATTTTATAATAATGTTATTTCGAATTGCACAATTACAATAATATAATAAATATCTGATCGATCATGAAATACAACAAAAATCGAAAATTATTCAAAAAGTTATGATAAATTAGAGATGATTATTTTATCAATATTGATTCGTTCACTTGTCGCAATCTCTACGATTATCTTCATACATATATCACACAAAAATTACACTTGTACCTCGTCAACAAACACGCGTTAAGTCTGATCAATGATCGTGCTCTACGCTACGTATTTTTTTTTTCTCTTGGTCAACGCGTGCGCGTTTAAATTCCCAACCAATTTTTATTAGCGGGAAAAAATTCGTATCTCTTTTTCTTTCTTCTGTACGCGATATACATCTCCCTTTTTCGAATCTCAAAAAAAAAAAAAAAAAGAAAAGAAAAGAAAAAAACTCGTGCGTAGTCCCGCGGGGATACATCTATCGATCCATCACCGTCCCTCGATCCTCTCTCTCGCGCGCCAAACCGCTGCACGACACTTAGAAGAAGGGTGAACGCGTGAACGACCTCGCTTCTCGGGGGTGGAGGAGAAATGTGGTGGCTTTAAAAAGCGAGGCGTGGAGGAAAACTTCTCTTCGGTAAGAGAGGCAAGGGAAGAGAAAACGTGTATAGATATATATACGTGTGGCACGATCACGGCCTTGATTCGTAAGTAGGAGGGTAAACGATGGGAAAATTAGTGGGGAGGTAATAAAAAAAAAAAAAAAAAAAAAAAAAAAAAAAAAAAAAAAAAAAAAAAAAAGAGAGGAAGAGGCGAGCTATAAGGGAGGAAAAGAGGAGAGAGGCGGAGGAGACGAAGGATGAGGAGAAGGAGATAAGGAGGTGGAGGAGGCAAAAGGCGAAGAGGGAGAAACTGAGACTGAGAGAACGAGAGAGAGAGAGTATACATGAGAGGAAAGAAAAAGAGAGAGAGAAAGAGAGAAGCGATCGAGCCGCCGTCGACACAGAGTGGGCCGCGGGCGGCTCGTCGTCGTGTAGGTCATGTTGGGAGGCCAACAGTTGAAAGTGACTTGTCTTGTGTTGATGTTGCAGGTTCAAAAGCCTGGCACATGCGGCTGACCTTTGACCGGGTGCCAGGCGGCTGCAACCTTCACAGGTGCAAGCTGTGCGGCAAGGTCGTGACGCACATCAGGAACCACTACCACGTCCACTTCCCCGGCAGGTTTGAGTGTCCTCTCTGTCGTGCCACGTACACACGTAGCGACAACCTGCGCACGCACTATAAATTCAAACACCCCGAGGCAAGAAAGGTCGATCTAAACGATTTCGTGACAGGCACCTTGGCGCTCTCCGCGATGAGTAAATATGATGATACCATGAACACGCTGTCCTAAAACGCGAGATGGACCGTGCACGCGTCTGTATATATCTTATACATATATATATATATATATATTTACACGTACGTACACGCGCCCCAAAAGCAAGAAAACCAGAAAAAAAGTAACAATGAATATATATATTATACATATAAAGATATAAGATTAATATATTTGTGATACGTTTTTGAAAAGTCGATTCTAAAGATCAAAAAAAAAAAAAAAAAAAACATTAGAAAATTGATATGTAAAAATTTCAATCTTGTTTATTAAGTTATTAAGCAATTTAAGTTTACATTAGACGAAGCTAGGCGAAAATGGAGTGAAATCTGTCTCTGTTGCATCGCTATCGCTAACTCTGTTCATCTAACGTAAATTCAAATTGCTATAACTTAATAAATAAACTTTTAGAATTGATCTTTCAAAGGTGTTTCACGAATATATTAATACTTTGTGTATAATAAGAAAAAAAAAAAATTATAAAGAGAGCGCGGGTGGCTGCGCCGACAGGGGGGTATTGTCGCACTTTTAGATCATAATAATACGATACGGCCCTGATGTCACGGCCACGCAAAGGCCGGTCTCTCTCGGCTTTTTTCTTTTTCGAACACCAAATCTTTTATAGGTTCTACGCTTAAGAAATCGACGGGATTCTCCTATCGCATGGGAGAAGGGGAAGGGGAACTTTTTTTGTAAACACATGATGTGTACGACGTTTAGTGTGCGACATTTTTTGGGGTGGGCTTGTCGTGTTAGTTAGCGAGTAAAAAAAAAGAAAAAAAAAAAAAAAAAGAAAATTGAGAGAAGAAAAAGCGAGCGAGCAGAGCGCCGCGCACAGTGAGTTACGCGCGTGCGCAAATATATTGTAAGGGGACATTCGTGTGGTGCGCACGCGCGAGAACGATCGGTCGGCAAGAGCAGCGGCGCACGCGCATGCGCGTGGCTGCCGCAGTCGTTAACCGCGGGAACTTACCTTCGACGGGCCGATTTTTAAATTTGATTCGTCTTTGGCGCGACTCGAACCGGGTTTTTTACGATCGATCACGATGCGACGATAAAGTTCCTTCTCGATTGCTGGCGAATTAGCCGTTTGTTGTTTGTTGTTGTTTTTTCATTGACGATCGACGCATCCGAGAAAAGATAAGTGAGTGCCCGAAACGAATCAAAATTGGCGCGGGTCGCTTTTTGTATATCTCGGCTTTCACGCTCGCGGGACCGATCGGTAACGCGCGGATGCGCATGCGCGCATATGAACGCGCCTCACGACGCATGCGCGTACACTCGTACGCAAGTCGGCCGCCATGCAAAACGCTGTTTTCGAACAATGTCCAAAGACCGGGCAGCTTTATTTTTTTTGTGGTGACGAGCGCTGCGCCGATCGACGATACTAAAGAAAGTTAGCTCGGGAGAATTCACGATTCGCGCATTATTGCTATATAAATATTATTATAAATATTAATGGGAGATTTAACGGAATTACATATTATATATATATATATATAAAGTGGGAGCAAACGTGGTGCCAATTCCTCCCGTAGTTGCTGCTGCCTATCGGCCGATACACGCCGATTTCGACAGCTAAGAAAAAGAATTATAACTAATCGATTAATTAATTAATTATTAATTATTAATGCGGATTTACTGGAAATAATTCATTCGATACGCAGGGTGAGTCGTATAGTTGTTGAAGAGTTTATAGTTGGACTTCATATTAGAGTGTAATCGTGTGTTTCATCGGCGTTTCATCGGGAATCGTTGGCAATATATTACGCCCACATACATACGTGTAGATCCGAGTTCTTTGAGCTTTCAGACGATGTGAGAGATCTCGGGGAATATTTGCCACGTGGATACAGATCTACACATATACAATCATTCAAGACATGGGCACTCAAGGTATATATATATATATACGTACACACACACACGACGAGAGAGGCGGGCGTTTGATACACCACATTAATATGCACTCACACATATACACGCACACGTGTGATACACGTACGGATACAGAGACAGAAGACACGGAACATGCAGCCACACGACAGTTCGCGTCACTTCCGTAATTATCGGAAGTACGGTGACACGCAATATTAATCGACTAACAACGAAATCTTTTAGTCCTATGCATCGTTTTTAATGGTCTTTTTTTTCTTTTTTTATAGTAATAAGGTGAATATGATGATA
>NW_006263796.1:542520-545053 GCF_000469605.1 Apis dorsata | reverse complement strand
AAAAAAAAAAAAAAAAAAAAAAAAGAAAAAAATAAGGAAACAAAAACAAAAAGAAGTACAGAGTGGCGCTTTGCAGTTCTAATATGAGCTCTGAACTATAAAACGCGTTATTTGTTAATTGAACACCTAAAAGTCTATGATATTTACGATTTAAACTGCACACCTCCACGGATGCAATATCGCAGCAAATGATAGTGGAAAATCACGCGAGACATTCCACGAATTCGGGACTTAAGTGCATATGCGAAAGCAAATAAGGATCTTATATCTTTAATCGGATTGATTTCTAGTACTATATTATATTATATTATTATACATATGGTTATATACGTTACTATACATTATCGTTACATCGGCCGTTGTTCAATCATGCAACGGTCGATGATATTAGCGTATTTACGTTTAAAAATAACGGTGTCAATTTTTATTCAAGAGGGCTGGTTACGAATTATTCACCGCATACATCGTTACACGTTGATATTTAATTGGTTGGGGTGCAATCTGTTTGTTCTACCTTTCTTCTTTGTTTGTTTTTACGCGAGGAAAAAAAATTTATATATACATATATATTTACTTCCTTACATATAATAATAATAATAATAATAATAATAATATTAATAATAATAATAATAATAATAAAATAATAATAATAATAATTATATTAACGATAAATAAGGAAGATTCTGAGAGAAAGAAAACGAAAATAGGGATGAAAAGAGACAGAGATAAGGAGGGAGGGCAGTGTCACGCATGCGTCCAGACGTATGCGTTGCACCACATTTACGCTTGGATTCGAATTCGCGTGCGCGAATAGGGTGAACATTTACGAACGACGAACGGACGGACGGACGGAAGAAACGTATGTAGATGAGAGGGTTAAAGTGTGTTTCGAAGTTAGAGAATCGTGTAACTCGTATTTGGGTAACACGTCGATACAATTGGTACGTCGAGTCCGTTAGCTATTCAAAGAGCCAAACCGTTACATTGTGATCAAATGATATTACCGTCGATCTTCTCTCTTTTGCAGAAAGGGGCACTTTGCATAGTTAAGTCGGCTACTATCGAACACGCATATACCGATATATAATATAAATATATAATTTAATAATAATAATAATAATAATAATATATATATATATATAATATATATAATAACCAGAATATTAATATATTACGCAGATGATTAAGTATATTAATTAATATATTGGATATAATTTATTTTATTTTGTTTTATCGTTTTAATGATTTTATATATGTGTTATTCACTGTTTATTGTATTACCACGCAATATACCCATGCATATACACAACGGGGACACAAACATATTGAGTTTATATTATGTATTACACAAAACACACAGATATACACGCATATCTATATATTATATTATATTTACAATAACACGGTATACGCAAAACTTATTATTTATTATTATCGGATGGAACGGGGCGAATTGCCTAGAATCTAAATGCACTTGTAGACGATTATTACGACTTTTCTTTTCCGACTTTTCTTTTCTCCTCGTTTTGCTTCTCTCATCGTATCGATTTTTGTCGTGGCGCGACTACCACGAGAGCAATCTTTTGTTTTCGTGTTCGCGAATTATTTTCTTTTCTTTTTCTTCTTTTTCTTTTTCTTCTTCTTCTTCTTCTTTTTTTTTTTTTTTTATACGTAATACATTTTGTTTGTCACACCAAATATATAAGCTAGCCGAGTGTTCCGGGTGCTGGTCAAAGAGAAAATCCGCTATAGACGATCGCGTTAGGATTTTTAAAGCTTCGTAGAAAGAAAATGTTAGATATTTTCTTCGATCCTTCCGTCCTCCTTCTACGATTTCAGCTCGTTTGTCGAATGTCGTTTGTTTTTTTTTTTTTTTTCCTTTTTTCGAACGTGAACGAAATCTGGAAATCTCATCTCTTGTGTGTTTCTGTGTAATTCAATTGTGTCGCAGTTCTTAAAAATTTTCTTTTTCTTTTTTTTTTTCTTTTTCTCTTTTTTTTTCGAGTTTTTCTCAATAGATAAAATGGATGGATATAAAGGAACCGAGATTATATCAAGTTTCTGACGGACAGCGAAGTTTCCGCAGTTCTGGAATTTTATAACTCTTTCGTTAGAGGTGGAAGCGACATAAAAATTTTAGGTCGCGAAACGTTTTCACCGCGGGAAATTTTTAACCGCGATCTACTATTCAAAGTTTTATTATTCGTCGGGTGAAGAGGAATTTTTAGGGGTTTCCAAAGTTGAAGTCATTATTGAGGAAAGAATTATTGCGAAATTTAGCAATTTTAGATCCATATATATATATCTAATATTTGTAACGTACAGTTATATTTCAACCTTCTATAAATGGATTTTCCTTCGTTCGATAAAAGAAAATAGAAGAAAGTTTCACACAAAAACTAAAATAATCCTATCATCTTACTAATTTTTCAAATTAAATTTTTCTAGGTATTCTCCGTTCAAAAGAAAATCGATATCTCCAATTATATTAGATTTTTTTCAAATCTAAGATGAACAAGTCCAAATAATTTCT
>NW_006263796.1:535681-542348 GCF_000469605.1 Apis dorsata | reverse complement strand
AAAAAAAAAAAAAAAAGAGAAAACGTATCGCGACGAGGAAAAATTCAAGATCATCGTTCCATATATCCATACAGAGAGGCAACGATCTTTTACATCGTATTTACTTCGAGAACTTCGAGATAAGTAGAATCTCGTCCCATTCGTGTTCGTCCACGCAAAATTCACGTGTCTGACTGGTTACAGCTGTCTCCCCTGCTCGAAGTCGATACGTGTACACCTGGGTCTCGGCCGCCAGTCATCGGTTAACTTTCACAGGCCAGATCGATGGGGAACCGCATGAAATTGCTCCCGAACACCACGTTAGACTACTGTTACACGTAATTACACGGTTAACAACGTTCGAGTTTCACGTAGTACACTGATTTTTATCCAACGAACCCGGCGGTTACAACGCCCCCACCGAGCGTCAATCTAACCGAACCGTTATCGCCTCGGTGAAATTGCGGGCGCCGATTACAGGCGACGATCTCGTGGCGGCGCGGTTTCACGATCCTTGAAAAGTTTTCTCGGAAAAGGTTTCTCGAAAGGAATCGAGAAAATTTCGAACAATTTCGCTTCGAATTAGAAACGAAATGGAAATATGGGGGTCTTCGAGTTTAATTTGTGACTTGTGTTCATATAATTTGTATATTTTTTTTTATATGATAAAGATCGTGGAATAATATTTTATGGATGCGAAATCGGGTAAGGATAGATGTATTTCGAATTTTTTCCTTAATGGAAACTGAATTACTCGAATTAAGAGAAATGAAATTTTCTTGCGTTGTAGAATGTCATTACAACATTATTTAATTCTTATTAGCCAATTAATTTTCGTCGTGTTCTACGATTTTTATCTTTTATGCCGAAGTCGCGTGACAAACTCCATTTTGTCACACGACCTATCCTCTATGCACTCACGTAGATGGATAATTACCTGTGAAACGATTGATGGTGGTGGCTTAATTATTTTTCGTTATTCTATTATTATCATTTGTCCAAATGTATATCGTTCATTTATCGTAAAAATTGTCTAATTGATTAAATTTATTTTATTGTACAGGGGGAGGATATCTCTTCGAAATTTCTACGGTTTAAATTTTGATAAGCAGCGAGTTTTTAAAGGGAAGATTATAAGGTTTGGATTTCTATTAAAGTTTTAAAAAAGATGAAGGAATCTCAGATTCACATTCTCGATTTACTTTTTACACAAAGGAACTCCTCCTCGATGTTTGACTTTGCCAAATGAGCACTTTGGATCTTGCTTTCTCGATTGAAATTTAAAAAGAAAAGAAAAATTTTTAATATTCCAAAGATTTTGATATTGAAACTTTAATTCTTAACAACCGTTGACTATCGTTAGGTAATTGTAAAAAAATCACTCAAATCGATACATTTATCGGGAACAAATAAACCCAATATTGTTTTCAATAATTATTAGAGAGAAGAATTATAAATTTTCAATATATATTCCCAGTTAAAAGTTCCATTATGGAGGAGAGGAATGTTCCAACTAAAATACATAACAGCGTGGACGTGTTAAATTTAAAAAGAATAATAAAATACTCGATCGAAAAATCGAGTTACCCTGTCGGATATAGATCGCTCCCGATGGGAGAGCCCATCACGATGCGCTTCTGGCCGGGCACTGCCTTCGATCGTGTGGGATTCGTTCGATAGGCCAGTGTACTACCGCGTGTCCTCGTAGGTGGACGAGAATTTTTCTCCCAAGAACCGCCACCGATACCGCGTTATATAATTAGTTTTGTGGAGGTATCGATCGTCGTGAGAGCTCGTCGTCGATGCACTTTTCGATTCGAACGCGTGTTCGTCGTTAATCGTGTCGATTATACAACGCTCTTCGTTTCTTTTTTTTCTATCTGTCCACCTGTTTGAAAATAAAGTTCGAACGGAGAATCGATTGACATTGTCGATGGGCATGGTCTATTTTATCGGTCGAGAATTTTCTCGTTACGTGCTGTGATAGGTGAGGCGAGGCAAGAGAGTAAAAAAGAATTATCATCCGGCTGTAATTAACCGTGGGTTCTTCTTCGTTCGAAAGGAAATTTTGAGGCGGGATTTTTGATTAATTTGGAAAAGTCGGGGCTTTATTAAATGATTCGTTTCTTAGAGGATCTTTAGGGGATTGTTAAGATGGTGTAATTTTAGTAATTGCAGCCAATTTTTTGGTAAAAAGTTTAGGGAAAATAGAATAAAAGTCTCGTTGGAGCGTGTAATTTTAATAATTGCAGTCAAGAGAGTTTAAGGGAAATATATATATATATATTTTTTTTTTGGAAAGATGGAGATGTTGGTGGATAAGAGAGTAATTAACGAAACAAATTACTGATAATTAGAATTGTTAGGTGTGTAAATTGATTTGGTGCTAACATTAGCTTTTAACGTTAATTAAATTAAAATTAATGAAAACTTGTAGATGTGAAAAAAAGTAGCAGAATATCGTGTAATTTAAATACTAAATTACTATTTTTAATTTTTTCGAACAAATGATATTCGAGATCGAAAATTCATTTCCACTTGATCTAAATCCATTCTACACATGTAATTTTATACGATATTGATCAAAGAAGTAAAAATCGCCTAGCGGAAACGCGACATCAACGTACTTAGCGAATCAAACGATTCTCTATTTAAAAGGCACCATATTAATTTACGTATTTTTATATAATTTTAAAAAGTAACGTAACGTTTAATCAACCAAATATTGGAATATTACCACAAACTACACTTACACGTACACACACACACACACACAAGATACTTCATTGAAACGTACCATTTATTAATTTACACATCTTTGCGTGACTTTAAAAACAAGATATAGAACTTCCAAAAAAAAAAAAAAAAATATCACACGTTCAAACCACACCCTATGATTTCCAAGTTGTTTTTTGTTATTTTTCTTTTTTTATTTTTTTTTTTTTTTTGCACGCGAATAATTTCCAAATCAAAGATCGTTTCCACTCTAAGGGAAATTCGAGTTTGACAGCGTTGATTATTTTCGATCGAACGAGTAAAGAAAAAAGAAACGCGTCTTAACGCAAACGCGGGCTCAGAGAATCGATGCACTTGGCGGTTTAGTACGCGCGAGTTAAACGGCACTTTGGCCACAACCCCCTCGAGTCAGCGACGGGGAAACGCGGCGGGAAATCGTTAGCAGTCATCCAAACAAGGATCGTCGAGCCAGCCAGCCAGCCAGCCACCAGGCCTTTTTTTTTTTTTTCTTTTTTTCGCTTGCACTTGATGGTGTGTACCGTGCCTGTTGTTACGTATTCTCGTGGCCCTATTTCTTCTTCGCGCGCTCTCTTTCGCCGGGATAAGAGAGAGGGTGGGTGTACACGCTCGACTTGGGGAAGCGTAAACGCCGACGTTGAACGTTCAACGACACGGGGAATCAAGTGATAAATGGAACGAGCGAACGTGCATCGATGAGCCATCGTTTTTTTTTTTTTTCCCCCTCCCTCTCCTCTGTTCGATCATCTCGATTCGTCATCGTTGATTTATCATCGTTGTACGCCGATTTCCTTATTCCGCTTCTTTTTCAGCCGTGGTATTTTTTTTTTTTTTTTTTTTTTTTTTGAGCGATTGTTGGCGAGGTGGTTGGATTAGGATGTGATTAGGGGGTGATTGGATTTTTAACCCTTTCGTTTCTGAATTTCGTGCCAAGCGGCACGAGATTGGCTGTAATTTTTCTTTTTTTCGGGGGGAGGGAGGGAGTATTTTGTTGAGAGGGATATTATTTTTGGAATATAATACTTAATACGTTGGATAGTAAGATACGATATATTATCAAGCTATTTTTGCTACTTATAAGTAAAGATTTTTCACGTGGTGAGAAAAAGGAAAGAATAATGGAGGAGTAAGGTAGTTATTATATATATGTGTGTGATAAAGGAGCTGTGAAAAAGGAAAAATTTATGAAATACGATTCGTTTGAATATTTCGTTGTTTGGGAAAGGTTGTGAGTTAGGTTAGGTTTTACATTTGTGCAAAAATTTAAAAATAAAAAAAAATTATCGAGAGACATTTGCAACAATGATGATTAGTATTTCCTATAAGTATTAAAATTTCATAATTTTAAATGTAAGGAACGAGAGGGTTAAATACAGAGATATTCACAGGGTAAATTATAACGATAATTCTATCGGCGTTTAATTTAATCTAAACAAATTCGTAGCCATAGGTTAAGGGGATAGCTTCATAATCGAATATAATTTTGATATCTCGTGAAACTTTTCGTCGAATATTTTGATACGAACAATTATTTGACAATCATAAGATATTTTTGGCCATTGTTGTGATTATTCACATATCGGTCAGGATAATTTAAACTCGCACTCGCAATTTGCCAAATAGCACATTTAATATATAATCGATAATTAAATGGAGAATATTACAGGAGATCCTCTTGTTCCAATGTTTGACTTGAACGACGAAAATATTTCGAATCTTATTAATATATATTATAACCTTTCGTTCGAAATATTTTTCTCTTGAATAAAATATCCAAGAAATATTTCAAGTTGTTCAAGTTAAAGTGGGACACCCTGTATATTTAATTAAAAAACGAATTTATATATCATACGCCTTCGCTACAAGGGGAGTATCACAAGAGGATATTCTTCAACGCAATATAAAAAATCATCTCAAGCAATGAAATCCCATCGAAACCCATTAATTCGTATCATATGTTTCCTCCTTTCTATTTCTTCGACTAACTTTCGAGGTTAGTTCCAGTTTTATCCGGAGACAGGGAAATTATGCACGATCTCTCTTAACATAACACGACTCTTTGAGGAGACGTCATACGTCGCGAGATATTTTCTTTTATTCCACGATCTCTCCTCCCCTCTCCCCCTATACCTACGAATCTCCCTGCTCTCTTTTCATCCTATTCTGATCCTCCATTTGCTCTACACTCCGTTTCCCGCATACATTTATCTCACTTTGAACCTTATTTTCCACCCCCTCCTTTATCGAGCTCGATCGTGAGCTGGAAGAAAATTGTCCCCCAACTTATGACAAACTTCCCGCACGTGTATTCTTCTCCTCTGATCCCGTGGTAGATTTGTGGTATACATATATACGCGTATATGTAAGAAGAGCAAGTTGGAAGAACAAAATTTTTTGTTTCGTATTTGCCTCTTACCGTAGAGGATACCATAAGGGGAGGAAATTTGTAAATTTGGATCGACTCGAATAATCGAGATGGATGAAAGTTAAAAGAAAAAAGAAATTTGTATAGTTTTACAATTAACTCTATAATAATCAAATACTGCACGGTAATTTTGTTTTGAAAAAATTTCTAAAACTATTCCTCAGAAACTTAGATAATTTTATTTAATTTAAATAATAATAGTTTACAAAATTTCCTCCGTTTAATTGAAATTGATCAAAATGATTGGAAAAATTACAAGATCGTTTTTTAGAATCTTCCCGCTCGTTACACGCGCGTTTTATCGGTAGCACGCACGTTAGACAAATATTTCCAATGGCATTCACCCAGAATCGGCGTATATAAGGGGGTTGCTCGTTATCGTCCTTCAGTGTTCGATCGCTATGCGAATCAGCCGAAGCGCGACGCGTATTTTGCGCTGATGGGACGAAAAACGGGGGGAAAGGGGATGACGAGGGAAGAGGTATCGTACAAGAGGTGGATGATCGGGTCGAATCATCGGCCGAGATCAATGAAAATTCATCCCCTATGTAATGCCCGTTAAACATCGAACAAACGGATTCTTCTGGTCGGGTGTAATTTATAAACGCATCAACAACCCCTTTCACAACGTGCGGATTTCCTTCTTATTTGCGAATTAATAAATCGTATCGTTGGTCAGAGGTTTTCATTGCTTGTTGTGAGGATATTGATTCTTTTTTTCATTCTGATGGCAGAGATAGGAATTAAATTGTTTAGTAATAAGATACAGGTAGTAGGAGTTTAAAAGTGAATTAATAGAGATTAGGCCTATGAGATACGTAGAGTTATTTTTGAAGAAGACGATCCTTTTAATTTAGAGTTACAAAAATTATTTTCTGTGTTCTTTATCAGGTTCTACTTTTCATTTTTACAGCATCTAATATTTTTTAGTAGCCAAATAAAAATACTATTAGCACGATCAATTTGTACGAACACTTATCATCTTTCCATGGATAATTCCAGAGAATTTCTCAATATTATCTCTTCCAATATTAAGAAGAAAATCTTCTTCGAAGTATTAACCCTAATCTTCGAATTTAAAAATCGTTCGGTCTACTTTTTCAATTCACAAGTAAACAAGAATCGCCCTATATCTTGGACCCATCTTCCCGCAACGATGATTTCTCTTCAATTCATTCGAGAACAGTGCAGTAAGAAGATTAATCCCCACTTGTCTCGCCAATTTGCAGTCATATTCTTGCAGGCATTCCGAAGTCGTCTCTCCATCCACTGTCCTCGTGCTCGTGTTTTAATTCTCTAATGGACGTGCTCGTGTTAATAAATCCAGGCTGGCTGTGAGCATTGTAAATGGGCTTAACCTATGCACCGGCTCACCGAGCAAAAAGTTTAGTATTTCCCCCTCAATGGAAAATACCTTGAATCCGCAGCCCCCACGTTTCACCTCATTTCCTTCCTTTCGAAACAGGCGTCAATAACAGGCTTTGATATTGGATACAAGTTTGGAATGTT
>NW_006263796.1:534702-535429 GCF_000469605.1 Apis dorsata | reverse complement strand
GTTCCGGTCGCGGGAATCCGAGCTTCCTTTCACCTTGTAGCTTCTTTTCGTCGATCCAGTTTCCTTTCTCCCTGTGATTTTTCACGCTGGTTCGTTTGCCAGTTAAATGTTTGTTCCGGATCTGAGAATCTGGAAACGGGAGAATCGAGGCAGGTACATTGCCTTGGTCAAAAGTTTGAAATCTTCTAGAAACGCGCGTAGAATTTTCGAAATTTTGGATGAAAAGTTAGAAATTAGAATAGAAGAAATCATCGTTAATATTCTGATTCCATAGAATAATGAAAAAGATAAAATTAGAATTCCATTATCCCAAGAAGATTCTTTGTGAATCTCTGTGCGAAAAAAAATAGATTAGAATATTTTCATCTCGGTAAAAAATTCCTTTGCCCAAAAATGCAACGAAAGTGGTGGGATGGGAATGGTTGGGATTTTTGTCAAAAAAATCTAGACTGTGCGAATTAAATGAAATTACAGGTTAATATTTAATATCTCGAGATATTTAACGAAATATTTATCGACATATAGAAAAAGTGATGGGATTTCAAAGTGATTTCAAATTTTTGATCGAGTAGCGCACACACCTGAACGACCTCTGACACAATGAATGCAAATGATACATAAGAGAAAGAGCATAAAACATATCCGTACGAACCAAATTTTTATATATACCGGGGGCGCGTTTTAAAGCACACGGGAACACGACGTACATGTATCGACTAGTCGAAAG
>NW_006263796.1:532585-534495 GCF_000469605.1 Apis dorsata | reverse complement strand
AAAAAAGAAAAAAGAAAAAAAAAAAAAAAGAGGTAGGAAGAGAGAAATACTCGGCACTCAAAATATTGAATTGACCCGTGTCAACGTGACCCGTGCCACGTTGACCACTGGTCCGTCTGGCTGTTATATCGAAATCTTTATTAATTAAACGGGAAATCTCTACTATATACTATTATTACTATGACTATTACTATTATCGCTACCGCTATTACTATTACTACTACCATTACTACTACTATTGCTACTACTACTGCTACTACTACTACTACTATTACTATTACTATTACTACTACTACTACTACTACTACTACTACTACTACTATTACATATAGGTATTTATATATTTACAATTGCGTGGTGTGGAGTGGAACATTGTGATATAATAGATTGGTGCTAACACCTTATTGAAATTGAAGATGAATTTAAAGTAAATGAAAAAAAAAAGAAAAATGTAAAAAAAAAAAAATAATAAAAAAGAAAAGAAAAAAAAGGATGATAATGATGAAAAAATCGTGCAATATTATAGGGAAAAAAATATTATACGGGCCGAAAGCCGCAGCTGTCACTGGCCGAAACGCGCGTTAAGTTTTCCGTGGTGTAAGAACCGTTGGGCGGGAGAATGGAGCGAGGCACAAAACGAATGAAAATCACCGTTTCCGTTCACTTTTCCAAGTCGTCGCGCCGCAGCGATACGCATCCTCTTTTAAAAAACACACACGAATATCGCTTCGAGCTATGCGTTCTCTCAAACTGTGAAATCTTGTGGGATTTTCTTCGCCTCTCCCTTCTTCTTTCTTTTCATTAGTCGCGTATTCGAGACTACTGAGGGTATCAGGGTATCCATTTGGATTAAATATTATAAATATTAAGTGCGTAAGATAATAATTTCTACGTTCTTTCGATATTAATTTCGTGGAAAATTATATGGAATTGAAACCACGAGAGACGATATTTGGATCATTGTGAAGGGTTGCAAAGTTCTGGAGATATTGATATATGAAATTAGGAAATATATATATAGATTTTCATTGCGAGTATTTTCGACAGGGTTGGTTTAGGCGAACTAGGCACTAATCATTTAGGGCACTAAAATTTGTACCCTTTAATTTTTTTTTTAACGATCAATGATGGTCTAAGGCTTAGTGTCCGTTATTGAAGGGTACATGGGGGTGAATAATTCGTCTAGAGCGCGTAAATAATAATTCTGGCTCTGAATTTTTATACAGTAGAATGTGATTTTGCCCAAGTTTTAGCAAACTGTTCGATAATAAGTGTTTCGAAATATATAAATATAGTTTGCCAAAGTAACTAAGTAAGTCTTTTAAGCTAGTGTTTGTCGAAACAATTGGGTCTTTCAAGCTTGTTGAAATAATTCAGTGGTTTTGACGTACAGTGGTGAACGAATATATGCACTAAAAATTATCCATAGTTTTATCCATAGAGTTGAAATGAATTTTATTTTTCAATATTAACAAAATTAACAAAATTATATATATTTATCAATCGTCACAGATTAACAGCTAATTCGATTAAATAATCATTAAAAAAAATAGCAAAAAAAAAAATTAAATCCTCTCGACGTAATCCTAAATAAATTCGAAAATTCTACCGATTTTTTAACTCTTTCCAAACTTTCCAAATCTCAAATTCAAATTAACAAAAATTCTACGTATCAGATAGAAACGTAGCCAATTTCGAACTTTCGATATATACCTTAGTGATATTACCTTCCACGATTATTCTTCCCAGACCAGGGACCAACTGCGACGTTCCCTCGTTACCGTCAACAAGCTTCCCAACTTTCAACCCCTGTACTCTCAAAACTACTCGAAACAATAACATTCGTCGTGGAAATTAGCACGTCTACAAACTTACACCCTGCATGCCATCGTGAACCGTGATCAATCGAG
>NW_006263796.1:531341-532307 GCF_000469605.1 Apis dorsata | reverse complement strand
GGGAAAAAAAAAAAAAAAAAAGGGATGACGACGAGGAGCAGCGCCGCGGCACAGACGACGATAGAAGAAAAGAAACTATGGCTGTGCAAGTGAACATTATGAGTGTAGTTACATTAGGTGTAGGTGTTACCTAGAGTCTAGGTTTAGCTGATCATAGGATAAGGAGCAGCGTTTTGTTTTTCAATTCGGCTAGTGACAGCTGCCCGTTCGCCCTTGTACATTACCGAAACTAATTAACAGGGGGAGGGGGGAGGGAAGGGGAGGGGAGAAAAAAAAAGTACTATTATTAATATCTCTTTATATATTAATATATACAAAAGTAATGGATTAATCATGGATATATATGTATATACAAACACGGTATATGTATATATCTATCTATCGTATATATAAATATAAATATGAATATATAAATATAAATATATATATATATACACATTTTGTTATTTTTCTCGGGGGATAATATATATATATATATGTATATATATATATGTATATATGTATATATATATATAGATATATATATATTGAAGAAGAAAAAAAATTCTGTAATAATTGTAAATCGTTCACGCGTACAAGGATTTTAATCGTAATTTTCGTACGCGTGTATTACTGAGCGTGTTCTACTCGTCATTTGGGAAAAAAAACGAGGATAAAAAAAAGTAAAGAAAAAGCGACGAAATAATAATAGATTAAACAAAATAGAAAAAAAGGAAAAAGGAACGAAAACGAAAACAAATGTGAAAAAAGGGGAGGAATTTGAAACAATGAATATGAAAAGAAGAAGAAGAAGAAGAAGAAAAAAAGAAAGAAAGAAAGAAAGAAAGAAAGAAATCGGCGCGATTGTCAGACTGAAAGTTGTGATTTTGCATGGCATGTGTACATAGGATGAAACCGAGAAAAAGAGGGTAGGAAAGGAAACAAAAGAGCCTCTATGTAGATTCAACGTGTAGGTGAGAAAGGCGA
>NW_006263796.1:530717-531334 GCF_000469605.1 Apis dorsata | reverse complement strand
AAAAAAAAAAAAAAAAAAAAAAAAAGAAAGAAAGAAAAAAAAAGAGAAAAAGGAAAGAAAAGTAACAAGGAAAAAGAAGAAGAATCGTTATACCGTTGCATTTTCGTGTGTGACATAACCTAGAAAAAAGTGTGAGAATGAACCGGAAGGCGAGCAAGAGAGAACGAAAGATAACGAGCGTTTCGTTGGTACATGTATGAGAGAGAAAGAAAGAGTGACAGAAACGAGGACGAATATATACATGTGTGCATGTCGAGATAAAAGAAAGAAAAAAAAAGAAAAAAAAAAAAAGATGAAGGAACCAAATCGACGCGAAATTCCTTTCCTTGAACCGCCATCCTATAAACCTACTACCTATAAAATTCTAGAGAGAGAGAGAGAGAGAGAGAGAGAGAAAGAGAGAGAGAGAAAGAGAAAGAGAGAAAGAGAGGAAAACATTTTCGCAATTATCCTTTCGTTCTTTTTCACTTTCGTTACGATCCGTGGAGCTCCTCCTCAACATCATCTCGCTTCTTTCTCTTCCTTTTTACTTCCGTTCCTTCATTTATACTTCGTTGCGACACTCTATCTATATATGCACAGAGAGACAAAAAGAAAACACACACACACTATAATAC
>NW_006263796.1:526528-530702 GCF_000469605.1 Apis dorsata | reverse complement strand
AGAGAGAGAGAGAGAGAGAGAGAGAGGGTGAGGTCGGAAGAGAAGAATTGAATCTAGCTGACCTAACCACTAAGAGCTAGACCTAAGGGCGTGGTTATATATATGTATATCTGATCAGACGATGATAACTGTGCCACGTTTGGAGCTTTCTGTGTCGCATCGTTGACCTGTGGCGATGTCGACTACGAGGATACGTTGATGACGAGAAACGGGGTCAACCCTGTGCCAGATCATCTAGCTGTCTGTTTGTCGCTCCGTTTCACGTTGGAAACGTATTCTCGTGTTGGTCGTGGATGTTAGTCGTGGCTCGTGTGATCGATCGTGGCTGATCGTTTTTCGTCGTTGTCGTGATTAATATCTTCGACGAGCAAGGTTAGGTGCAGACTAATGACACGGCAATCTCGATACGATAAAATCGACATTGCAATTTCGAAAGATTTGTGCTTTTAACGATCCAATTATACGATATCATACAATCATTGTACTTGTAACTCGTGGAAAATACGGAAGGCGTTGTTATATTATCATTAGTGCTAGTGTCGCTGGTGTGCATCGAGTCTAAAGATCGTGGTTATTGAGGTTATATGTATAGGTCGACGAGAAGAAATAGTTTGCGACAATGGTGGCGCTAGTTTATTAATCGTTTTGTATAAAAAATCGGACGAGTAATTGCGTATCAGTTATTTTCGGTTACGATAAACGTACAATAGGCGCACTGTCGACGAGAAGAATAGAAAGATGAAATAAAAATAAAAAAAAAAAAAGGGTAATGAAATATTAAAAAAAAAAAAAGAAAAAAAAAAAAAAAAAAAAAAAAGGGTAATGAAATATTAAAAAAAAAAAAAGAAAAAAAAAAAAAAAAAAAAAAAAGGGAAAGAAAAATTAAAAAAAAAAAAAGGTATATATATATATATAAAAAAAAAAAAAAAAACGACAATGGGAAATCGTGCACGAATAGAACCGAGAATATATATTGAGCAGGTGGGAAAAAAAAAAAATAATAATAATAAAAAAATAAAAAAATAAAATAATTAACCGCAGACCATGCCGATACAAACGAGGACGATATATAACGATCATAGGGCGTAATCGATTTTATTACCGAGAAAACAAACTTGAGGAAAAAAAGATTAAAAAAACATTAATTAATAATAATGGGGAAAAAAAAAAATGATTATTCTTACTACTTCTTATTGTTACTACGATTATATTCTTATTCTTATGGTTATTCTAACATTGCAAGTGTTATGTTACGATTGCAATTATTATATACACCTTTAATTATTATATAGTGTATAGATAATATATGGATGATGAGGATAAATGAAGCAAACATTAAAAAATTTGCAAAAAAAAAAAAATCCAACAAAAAAACTATGGAGAATTAATCACATGTGCATTTAATGTATTTCATACTAATTTTTTGATTAAACATAATTGTGTGTTAACCGAGCCGTCTATCTTTCTTTTTTTTCTTCCAGATCATTGTTCTTCTCCCTGCCCGTTAACCTTCGATTACACTGCTCGATGTCGAGCAGCGAACTTAATAAAAATCGTTCGTTCGATGCTCCAATTCAATTCAATTTCGTTTTAACGCGTTCACACGCGTGCGAAGTGGTTGGTGTGCGCAATTGAATTTACCATATATTGGATAAAATTTCGAAGAAAGTTTAATTATATATATATATCACAATATAATGAACCTAAAATGCTAAAATAATACTTGTATCTGATTAAATCTACGAAATATAACCACGAAGAATTCTCTGTCTGTTCGATCGCTCGTTCACAAACACACTTCGATCCTACATCGATGATACACACGATCCGATTCCAATAAAGATCGTCGATCATCGTACGAAGGTTAACGCAACGCTGTGGGGACGAGTTTATGCAAATGCGATCATCGAGCGTCGAATCATCGCAATTCCAGCTGTGTGAAACGTACTACCTGTTTATGGCGAGGGAATCTATAAAACGGGGACAGTTTCAACCGAGTTTGAAAGCGTGTTTCGTCACACACACGTACACATACACACATACGGATCACAGTTACAGATCGATCGTCAATTTCAAGTCGGGGGCGTCACGATATTGGCCCGTCTGTCGATACATCCGCCGGCCAGATCCGGCGCTAGGACGTATCGTACGGCTGGTGTTGGAAAAACCAGACTATCGGGCACGAGACGAATGTACGTTCGATAATTCGTCCAGCCCGGATCCACTTTCCGCCATTTCTGATCGTGGCGCGTTGTTGACGACGCTCAACCAATTTCTCTCTTCGTCCCTTAAATTTTCCTCCCCTCTGCGATTTTCCAACGATCTCTCGCTCGAGAAACGAGATTTGTTGATCGTTGAATCTGAATTTGAAGGGGGATCTTTTTTTTTAACGAATTATGTTTTCTTTATCGTTAGGGTGAAT
The DNA here is from genome assembly GCF_000469605.1 of Apis dorsata. Taxonomy (NCBI): domain Eukaryota; kingdom Metazoa; phylum Arthropoda; class Insecta; order Hymenoptera; family Apidae; genus Apis; species Apis dorsata. Next base: position 528,280 of record NW_006263796.1, on the reverse strand, counting down.
GGTTTTGGTTAGTGTTGCTGTGGCGCAGTGTTTTTTTTAACGAGGATTAATTTTTAAGAGCGAAGTTAGTAATTGTAGAATGAGTAAGAAGGTTTGTGATTGTAATTTTTAATTCCAACAGTTGAAAATGAACATCTTTTTAACTTATATATTTAGGATATTAAGCTCGGATAATAATAATCTCTGTAAAAATTTTATTCCTAGAGTTACATCCTGAGAGTTTTTTCCAATACGATATTTTGTTTGCGATTTAGATTTAAAAAATAGAAAAATATTCATCTGGATAAAGAAAATTTCTCCAGGAATATTGCCTTTAAAATATTCCAAAGGAGATTCTCGACCAGAAAATCAAGATAAATCCTCGATGCCAGTTGTTTCCTTTCTCCCAGCAATTGATGTCACGCAACAAGTTCCTGGCGCGACTTAAAGGCGCCAAGGATGTCGAACTCGAGCAGACTGTGGAGAAAAACCATTTCTCTTCCATTCCACACTGATACTTCCTATCTCTCCTTTGATAACTAAAAATGCTTCCCCGAGGAAAGATATTTTGATTCCATTTTTATAGAAAATATAAAAATATTTTTAAGGCTTTAGAAATATACTTCCATTTTTTTCGATACAATTACTTCTGTCATCCTTGTCTTTTCCTTCACGAAATTATATATATATTTCATAATTCTTTACGAAATATCGTCCAAAATATCTTCCAACTATCGTTTTATATATCAAATCGTTAATCACAGAGGAACACGTATACACGAATCAATAAGAAATTTTAAAATCTACCAGATAGATCAATAAAATGGAATTGTATGCGTGATTGAAGAATGAAAGAAAAGAAAAGAGATGGAAAAGGAAAGAAAAGAAGAGGGAGAGCTTAATCGATCCTTCCAAATATATCCATATATTTATAAAGAGCCAGGTTAGGGATAGTTAGAGCAAACATTTTCACGAATTATTATTTTCCATTTCACGCGTTGTTCTCCTTTCCATAGCAGCGACAGTCCATCGATATATAACACTCCAAACCAGAGAATTGCAGCTAATCAAAATCCCTTAGCTTCGAGCATAATCACCCCCTCCTCCCCCATATCACGCGTTAAAAAATTATTTATTTCTCAAGAAATATTTGCGAGCCGTAATACAACAATAATAAGAAAACAAAAATAAAATAAAATAACTAAATCCTTTTTCGAGTTAACACGCAGCCTTACACGCACACGTGCGCACGCTGGGTCGTAGAATATATACATATACATACATATATATATATATATATATATATATACATAGTCACGCGAAATTCGAAAGTTGGAGATTTTAACGAGAAAAAGAAAAAAAAAAATCGGAGGAAGGGATAGAAACATGATGCATAGGAACAAATATATATATATACATTGAGAGAGAGAGAGAGAAAGGGAAGAAAAAAAGAGAGCCAGAAATAGAGAGATGACGCGGTGACGCATTTTCGGCAGGCATTCGCTGACCCTGTGGTTTCTGTTGTTGCAGAGCTGAAAAATTGGCGGATATCGCAAATATTTGAGAGACAGAGTAACAGCGACGAGAGGAGGCGGTGCTCGTTGTGCGGTAAGGTCGTGTCGAACGTGCGCAATCACTATTACGTTCATTTCCCGGGAAAGTACGCCTGCCCGCTCTGCCCTGCGGTTTACACGCGTAGCGACACCTTGCTCACGCACACGCGTACCAAGCACGCGCACGCGCAATAGCGCAAGCGCGAGCCAACCGAGAACC
>NW_006263796.1:525905-526152 GCF_000469605.1 Apis dorsata | reverse complement strand
TTCTTGGATTATTTTTTTGGTTTTGCCTTTTTTTTTTATTTTTTTTTTTTCTTTTAGAAAAGGGAAGGCTTCTGTCTTTGTGGTGGAAATTATTCTCGCGATGGATCGAAGAGTAGGATTGTTGGTGGATCGAGTTGAATTTTTGCGATTCTCGCACAAAAATGAGATTTTCCTGAGGAGGAGTCTGATTGGGGAGTCTTGAAGGGGAAGATTGTTTTTAAATGTTGCAGCATTGTAAATATTGTAA
>NW_006263796.1:515105-525637 GCF_000469605.1 Apis dorsata | reverse complement strand
TTTTTTTTTTTTTTTTTTTGGTCATCATTGTAAGGTAATTTTGTTATAGGTTGATATAGGTTAATCGATATTAATGCGTCACTGGTTTTATCAAATTCAAAGAAATTTAATTTGGATATATGTACTCTCTGTGATAAGATTCTCTGTATATTTTTTTGTTTCCTTTCGGTTGGCAAGGAGACAGAAAGGATCTGAGATAGAATCAATACATTTAAGATGGTTTCCATTTCTTTTTTCCGTTTGATAAGCTTTTCCAAGTGATAACAATTTTATATCCCTGATTTTTGTTTTTATCTAAGCAACTTCTAAAAATTTGCAAGTGCTTTTAACCAAATTAATGTAGGTTTATATTCAATTTGATATATATGTACAATATATTTAGATAGATGTTATATTAAGTTTTCAAAATGAAACAGTTTTAGATTATATGTACAATTTTCTTTTTCCATTCATAGGATATAAGTACAAGTTAATTTATTGTTCTTTGTGATTAATATATGTAAATATCGGGGAGCAAGCCAATTTTATTTTCGTTCGTTTTTATCGACTATAGAGCAGCAGTGAAGTGAAGTATGAAGACAAAGGAAGCATTATCGAACGCATAACGTGCCTCAGACGTGGGGACATTCAATATTACGAAGGGGCGATTTATTCGTCTAGATCGATGGCTCGGTACATGACACGATGAACATGGGAATTTCGTGATGGAACACTTCTCTCGTTCACTGACAAAGCTGTTTCATTACACCCCGTATATCTTATTGATTTTCCATCGCGAGAATGTTTGCTACTTGAATTTAAATATCCTGTCAGATATACCATTCTTTCCCTTCTTCTGTCTAATGCTTCCAATTTAAAATAAATTCCATCACATTCTAGAAATTCTTCTATAATTGATATCTATCTTTTAGTCAAATTTGAAAAATTTCTAATTTCTCAAGGATTTTTTCATCCTGATTCCTGTGAATATAAAATATGTACGAATAGAAATTTGTAAGTTGGTGATTCATCGTGAATTATAGATTATTGTATTTTTTTCTTTTTAATATATATATTTTGTCATTTCAATTTCTCCAATGAAAATTAATACAAATTTATTTTGTTATAATATATCATTTTTTATTTTAATGTCCATTTCAAACCTCTAATTAGGAGGGAAACTTGCAACCAGTGACTACACGAACGTTTTACATTAATTATCTTATTACGCCCTATTTTTGGTTTTCTGCCTCGCTCATTGCAGAGGAATTGCGGTTTCTACGTCCACAGATTGCTTCGTGTCCACGATAGAACCATAACGTGGCTCATTTTCCTCGTACAAGTTCGAGTTTCCTCGTTTTGTGTATTAAAGGGAATAAGGAAAACGAATATATAGATATATATGCTCGGTATACCTATATTTTCCTAAAAGATAAAACTGGTTTAAAGTTCATAACGTCAACTTATTTTGTTAAATTATTAAAGAGCCGACAAATTTCTTAAGACTTCTCACTAGGAGCGTATTTTAAGCAACTTTAGAATTATCGATATTCTTAAGTCTTGCAGATTAAAGTTCAGTTGCCCTTTTCAGCATTGTACAAATTTGAAATCAACGTAACAATCAACGTATCTTCAAATGAAAAAATTAATAATAATGCTAGAAATTTCAAAACGGAATGAGAAGTATAGAGAAATGATTTAGAATTTTTTTTATAATACTTTGACACACTTTTTCAAAAGTAGTATAAAATTATTTCTTTATTTTTTTTTTAAATTAATGATTTATGTATAAAAGATTTTTGTATAAAAGTAAATTTTTGAAACGATTTCTCGAGATTTTTTTATAAAATACCGTATTAAATTTTTTAACGTAGTTTGTTTAGTATTTTAAGAAGATAAAAATGATAAAATTGACGATAAATGAGAGCTGTGTTAAAAATGATAGGAATCAGATCCTCTTTACCTTGGGAAGAATTTGAATTAAAATTTGTATTTAATATGCAAATTCTTTTCGATGGTGGGCAAGTACGAATTAGATCGTAATTTTCTCTCGAAAAATTCTTGATCTATTTAAAAATGAATCAAAGAATGTTAGTTTTTTTTTTTTTCGATAGAAGAAATTTATTTTTCGAACGTAACAATGTTTATTTAATACACGGATTGTAGATCATTTCATTCGATATATTAAAAATTATAAATATTGTTAACTGTTAATAATCGTTACTGAAAATAAAATAAAATTAATATTAAATGCACTTGCCATTATTAAGTAGTTTTCTAATTATAAAAAAAATATTATTAATTATAAAAATGTAATTTAAAATTCTATTCTTAAATTTAATTAGAATAATTTTTGATAATGGTTGGCGCAACTTTCTTACGCGGAGAAGCCTCTCTGTGTTAATTTACTTCACGTCACAGGCTTATTAAACATTATTTAAAAGGTTAGAGAATAGAGGAATATAATTTTAGGAATATAAAATAATCTCAAACAACACGAAAGATTACAAAGGACTTAACGAATATGCAAGCCTTTAGGGTATACAAAGGATTTTCATTAAAAAAAAAAAAAAAAAGATATTACTCAGAATATTAAGCAACACTCTCAAAGATCTTAACCCATTTTTCGAATCATCCTAACACACCTCCCCTCCCTCCCTCCCCATCACGAAACAAAATTCATCAAAATTTAATAAATTTAAAAAACCCCTCGGTCAACAATTTCGACTCCAATCGTTTTTTCAATCCTTCAATTTCTTAAGTCAGGCTGAAATTTCCAAATCGAAAATTTCTCGGGGGATCCTTCTAATGGCGGCATTAATCTCGAGACGATTCGAACCGTCGTAAACCAGTGCCGGTGGAAAATTTGATAGCCACACTTAAACGTTTTACGCGGCCCTAAAGTCGACTCGAAAGCCCTCTGTGCACCAGTGCACACGGATTTCGTTCCGTCCCGTCTCGTTCGGCCATGGATCCTTTGATAACTCGCTCCCCCCCCCCCCTTCCCCCCTTGAGTTTGAAACGTTATTACAAGGTGGAAACGGTGGACCAGACGGTGGGACCGAGATCCCCTACGCGCGGAAGATATTGTCTGGCTCGCCGCGGGTTAAACGTTTCGCGGTATCGCGACAGCGGGGCTGTAAAACAGGGTGATTCCGATAATGGAAAATTTGATAAAGCTGGGATATGCCGAGTTTTACGTCCTTGGTGGAGACGGTCCTTTGTGCCACGGATGCTAGACGGCTGGCAGAGATTGATTGTAACTTGGTTTTTGTGCGTTTGGTACGCCCAGCCTCCTTGTCTTTTTTTGACGTGTTTACGGGGGTGGGTGAGGTTGACAAGTCTTTTAGGGCGAGTTTGTTGTGGCCGAGGGAAAAGTTTTCGTTATTCATTCCTTTCGGGGGCGGATAACGTAAATTGTTTTTTTACATTGCGATGGCGGGATTGAATTAATTAAAGCGAAAGGTTTCAAAGATTCGGAGCAGCTTTCAGCAAAATTAAGAATTAGGAAGAATTAAGACGTACGTCGTTATTGAATATTATAAAGCAATATTTATACAGATCACTTTACATGTTATTCGTATTTATAAAAAGTGTGAGATTAAATAATTTTAAGTATCTGTATAGTCTCTTTACACGCGGAGTCACGAATAAAATTTGAATTTCTGGTGTGAAAAACGTGAGAAAAAAATTAAAAGTGTTGTCGTCAAAACCCACTCAGGAAATAGAGAAACGCATACCGTTGAAGCCGCTTTTTGAATTATTCCGATATCTCAATCGGTTGCCGAGATATAAGGCTTCAAAGTTTTCGTAGCGGGGTATAGATTATGAATGGGCTCGCGATTCACTGACCTACATTCTTTCCTGGAAATGCGCACTACACCCTTCCAGGAATCGCATACTACGTTTTTCCAGGAATCGCGTCTGCCCGCTTGTCTGCAGTTTGGGATAGGTCAATGAAACGAAGTGCGAGCGAGAAGTTCGAATAAGGGACAAGGAAGGAGATGGTAAACGATTAAAAATTACCCTTTTCTTTACACGACGATATCTCGGCAACCGGAAGTTGTATCGAGATAAATGAAAAAGCGTTTTAAAGGGGAAGGTTCTGCGCTTCTAACCATCGTTCACTCGTTGACCGGAAGTTAATATCTTGGGAGTTATAGCGGTTTAAAGTTTTCCTAATTTTAATACGATTAAGTTCGGTTTAAGGTGAACGATTAAAAATTACTTTTTCTTTACACGAAGATATCTCTGGAACCGGAAGTCGTATCGGGATAAATGAAAAGACGTTTTAAAAAGCAAGAATCCTTGCTTCTGATGATCATTATTCATTGCTCAGATGTCACTATCTTGGAAGTTACAGTGGTTTAAAGTTTTCCTAATTTTAATAGATCGGTTTTTACGTTAAATTACGTAATAAATTTGTTTATTTCTGAAAAAATATTGTTTGTAATCATATCATAAATACGTATCTTACTTACTTATTATAAATTGATTTCCAGAAGAAATTAGTGAATCAATATATATAGAATTTGAAATCGAAGGAAGAAAGAAGAAGGATAATGATATTTTTACTTGACAGAATTATCTCAATTATCGCAATTTATATCAATTTCTGTAATTATTACAATTTTTCTTACTTACATTTAATTGAAATTTATTTTGAATCGATAAAACGTTAAATCTATTTTATTAAATTTTCAATCCTTTTCCAGAGAGAAAAGAAGGTGGAAAATTTTTATTCTGCTTAACAAAATATGAATTTTGTCAAACTGAATGCAAGTGAAATTGTTTTTAGAACAATATAAAATATGAAATGAAACGAAATTGATGGTTCTTTGATGGATAGAATGTAAATGAATTTTCCTTTGTTTTCCCCATGTTTTTAATCTTCAGATGTTATAGTTTTATACGTGTTATACAATTTTCTGATTGAAATCATATTGAAAATATTTCAGTGTTAGTCAGTACAAAGATATAAAGTGCGATTACACAGTTTTAATAATTAAATTTATAATTGTTGAAAAAGATTTAATTAAATCTTCATTTACCATGCGCAAAACTGAGCAAATAAGAGAAGTGGAACTATATTGTTTTACGTTGGAAATATGCGCGGAAAATGAAGTTTCATTAAATTCACGCAGTTTTTTCTTCTTTCCGCTATAATACTTATTTACTTTACTCTTCGGAAGTAGGCAACGAACAATGAAACGAAATCAAATCTTTTTAATATCTCAGATTATGTATCTGTATATAATTTTTTTCATCTTCAAATTCTATCTCTCTCCGTTCTAAATCCCAATTATTCTCATAATATTAATTTTCCAATTTTCAATATTTCAATTGTTCAACTTTCCTCAAATTTTCCTATTTTCCATATCCCAAAGTTCTAATCTTTCCAAATTCCAAATTCCACGTTTCCAATATTTTCCACATTATAATTTTCCAATTTTTTTTATAAATATAGAAGTGTAAATTATGAATAAAATTCTAAAAGTGCTACGAAGTTTCGACGTTTCTTCGATTATTTTTCTCTTTGCTTGCCGTGAATCGAACTTGTTTACCATGAGTGAGATTCATTAATCATGATAACCGTATGATTCGTGCAAATATTGATCCTGCCATGATCCACAATCCTGTTTCTTCCGGTTGTTTCATGCTCCAGTTTCCGGAATATCTGCTGTGTCGATGTGTAAAAAAAAAAGAAAAAAAAAGAATTGACTGAAACAGAAAAAAACTGACACGGAAAATTCACGACTCTTGGTTATTTATTGTAAATATAAAATTGAATAGAATTTAACAATTTATTTTTTAATTGTTTGACGATTAGAGAAGACTATTATGGAAAGATCATAAAAGGATGAAGAAAATAATGATTTGAATAGAAATATGGAAATTTTGAAATTTAAATATGTAAAATTGGAAAGAAAAAATTAAATGTTTTGGTACATTGAAATAATGATATTTTTTAATATAGATATTTTTATACAATTGGAAATTATTAAAAGATACATATATATTAAAACACGTTGGTTAAATTTTCAGAGGTTAATAAAAAATTACATGTAAAATAGAAGTTTAATTTGCAAAATCTTCCACGCGTAATGCACCGCAATTTGCGATTCATAAACTTGTGAATTGTTAATTAATCGCGTACAAGGAAACAACAGTATAAAATTAATATAATTTAAACATTTTTTTTTATTATTATTACGAATTGTGGAAATATAATAAGATATATGCAAATTTTATCATCGAAAATTGATCAAATTCACAAAATTTTTCATGCGAAAGAATATTATGATTTTCGAATGAAAAAAATTAAAAGAAAAAAAAAAATAATAATCGAAAATCTAATCAACATTTCCATTCATAATAATTGAAACGAAGTCTCTGTTTTTCCTATAGATATAATTAAATGAAGATAGAAGGTGGATTTATAAACGGAATATTTAAAAATGTTTTAATAAATATTATAATTTAAAAATAAAATATTCCAATAATAAAAATAAAATGAATGCGGAACTTCAATCATCAAACATTCTACGCAGAATTTCGAAAGGATCATTCCGTGTTCCTCTGTTCTTTATCTGAGAAAAAAGTTGCCTCTAAATGGAAAGAAATCAATATATAAACACGTTTTGATTTGCGCGAGCCACGATTAAAAGTATCCACGTGTTCGAGAAGGGAACCGGAAGCCGATTCGTTTAATCCCTTTTACGTTAAAACAAAAGCTTTTTTTAAGTAACATTTTGATTAACGAAATCCCCAAAAAGGGGATCTTTTTAATAAAGTATCTGCATCTTTCGTGCTTCCCTTAACGATGAATCGATCTTGTAAATGAATAATTGTAACATAAATATTATTGTAATTGAAAGAAAGTTGAACTTTCGAATTGAAATAGAAATCACAATGAACGTATGATAATGATAGAATGTAACATAGATAGAATTTTTTTTTTTAGAGAAATAAGAGAATATTGTGTTATTAACGTTATGATTGATTAACCATAATGGAAACGTCAATAATAATAAAAAGAAAGATTAATTAACGATTTAAACGATTAACATTAGAACCAGCTGGTTTCACATTTCTCTTTGTTTTTAATTAGTGTTTTTTTTTTAACAAGATCAATAATTCTTGTATTCAAAGAAGAAAAGTAACTGTATATAAGTCTAATCATTTTTACAATATCACTTTATTACATTCGTATATGTAATATATTTTTAAGCACACATGGATTGAAGAATTTTTAGAAATTTCGAAAATGATAATTCGGCACATGGCTCGTCCATATCTTTACAACTGCAATGAATTCTCTCTCCCCCCTCCCCTCCCTCTCCTTATATCATTCCTCCATACAAACTTCCATAAAATTTCTGCTTTAATATTCTCATCTGTGATGATGTCGTTTACCCTTCTGCTCGTAGTTCTGCTCGTAAACTTTCGTCGATTAGCGACGTTTCCATTACGCCGTTTTAGAACCAGCTCAGACACTCGTTTGAGCAGGAAAATCGAGGAAACGCGATTATACGATCGCATTCTGCCATCCGATTTCTGTGCAGATTCCGTTGTAATGTTTATCTTAACTGTTATTATGAAATATTTTAACTCTTATATCGATACACGAGATATTAAAAATCTATTTTTGATTTTAATCAAAAATAGATTTTCTGAGTAGTACAATTTTAAATTATGAATCAATATAAATGGAGAAGTGAATGAAAAAGTAACGAGATTTTTATTTTTATTTTAAAGTAAAGTGGATGCATATCTGATTAAATATTGGAATAATAAGATTTAATAAGATTTAAGAGGAGAAGTCCTAAAATAGTGTTAATTAATAAACAAAAGTTATAATATTTATTGTTACTGCAAATTTTTCTATTTTTTTCTTCTTGATCACTTTACGTGTAAGCGTGTTATTCATCATATATTTTAATAAATTTATTTCCTTTTTCAATTTCTTAAACGAATCGATCATGACAAATGAATGATTCTTCGATGAAAATTATCATTTGTTGGTTGTAAAATTTAAATATAGATAAAAAAATTGAAATTGGCGTGCTTATTGCTTAGCATCGTAACGGTTAACAATAAGGGTTGATAATTGTACGAAAATGTACAACGCGAAGAAATTTTATTCATAAAGACGACTCGTGATATTTGTAAACTTTCCCCTGGAGGAAAAAGTTTACAAGTTTGGTGGTTTAAAATAATCGAATCTAACTATGTTTAAGTGTACTTTTTAGTACTTTAGTGCATTGGAGCTGCGTGAAACTTTTTACGATGAGAAATTAAAGGACGCTTAGCGTTGCGACAAGGATCTTCCATTTTGAGAGTTTTGTACCAGTAAGTTTAGGTTTAAGCGAATTTATAAAAGGATTATGGAATTAACCCAAAATTGTATAAATGTATACATATCCGCCGGTTTGACGAATATATAAAATATGGTTTATGGAATAAATAATTTTCATGAAACGTGTTGTTAAAGTTGGTTTAAGATGGAAATAAAAAGAAGCAACTGCATTCATTATTAATTATTAAAAATTTATTATTTTAGTAGAATTCTTTCAAAATCTATTTATTTATTTATTTATTTATTTTAATGTATATTCATTGCAGATAATCCAAAAATAATTCCAAAACAATTTCTTACCAAATTACTACAATATTCCAAAATATTTAGCCCTCACAAAATTTATATTACCTGTTTGAAATATATAAAACACTTTTACCAAAGTTTCAAAATAGTTAGCACTCAAAATTTGAATTAGCGTCAAAATTACCGCAAAAACTCGACTCACAAAATCTAAGATTACATTTCCTTTTTACTAAAAATCTTGTTATATTATAAATTCGAAAAGAAAAAAAAAATTAGCGTTTAAAATCACACCTTTATTGGGAAAGCATACGTACAATTTCAAGTTGTATCACAGGTGCGCAAGCAATGTAGGGAAGGATTAGCGATCAGTCTCAAATAGGATTATCTATGGCGCGTTGCTCGATAGATTGTGAGCAAACTTCTCCGTACACGATGTCGATAACCAGACAGCATAACCATGACGGTATAGTTCCTCCCGTGCAAGGATTATCAAAAGCGTAGCACCATCTTCGAATAACCTGAGCAGGCATCCAATGAAATATTCAACCGGTATTCGATGTACACATCACTTATCTCTTTGATCCTCGTCAACGAACGATCACAATTAACTAACCGTGATTTTTTTTCGTTCCTTTTGAGGCTGCAAGCATGAGATTACCAAGATCACTGAAGAGAAATAATTATGGAGTTTAGAATTTACAGTATTTTATAAAATTGCTGAATCATAGGATTGGAACAGAGTTGATTTTGTTTGAACAGTTTTTTTTTTTTTATGGTTGGCAGAAGAATAAGTTTGAAAACTTGATCGAAAGTGTAATTAAGCATGAGGAACATGGTTAATCAAAGTTAGTGTAGCAGGAGAGAAATATTAGTTTGGGATTTATGAATATTGGTTTTGGAATTTTAATACATTGGATCGAAGTTTGCTGAATATAAGGAAAGTGGAGGCGATTTTATTTGTGAAATATGGCACTTTGATTTTTTTTTCCTGATTTGAGAAAATAATAAGTTTGGATATATTCAAATTCAATAGTTTCGATAAATCATTCATCTTTGAAGAGGATATTTTTTTTTACGAATTATCCATGAAACTTAGAAAAGAAAATATGGAAAATATGAAGAGTCAAATTGAAAAATTTGTTTCAGGAAATTCCGAACGAAGAAAATAAATATTTCTTATTTATTAAATTTATCGAATTAAGATTAACAACATAACCACTGATAAATCACATCTCATTCACATCTCTTCACAGAAATATACTCCACAAATTCCATAATATACATTAACCTCAAAGATCAAAACTCTCTTAAATATTTCAAATACATTCTCGAATCTTTCGCGAAAGATAAATTCACAATTTCTTTAATCCCGAGCCAGAAAAACCGTCGAAAAACTTTCCAAAAATTCCTTATCCCTTTCTAAAGATCAATCTTCCTCCCATCCCCTTATCCACGTGAACAAGAAGCGAAAAGGCGAAGAAGAAAGCGAAGAGGCGAGCGAACACTTGGATCGTCCACTTGTACGATGAGCTGAAAAGGATTAATCGAGGCATGCATAAGTTGCGATACGTAAGTTCCTACCGATATCGATCGCCCGCCGAGCGCAATCATAACTTGGCCACGTCGCCCCCGTCGTCACAAGGATTAGAGGTGCGAAGCAGAGAAGGACGGAGCACGTTTCTCAGGTAATCCTTCGATAATATCGGCAAACGTTTCCGCCATTTTTTCTCTCTCGCCACGAAAGACTGACGGAGAAGGTGGCTGCGCAACCTGCGTGAAACGTGAGTATCACGCGAGTCTGTCCGAGGCTTCGCCGTTTCCTGGTGAGATGATGCGAGAGGGATGATGACGCTCGTGCGCGCGTGAATGAGAGTGTTGAAGAGCAAGTCCTTTGTTTGCTGCTTCCATGCACACCTGCCCGCTTTCACACATGTACACGTAAAAGGTA
>NW_006263796.1:513593-514879 GCF_000469605.1 Apis dorsata | reverse complement strand
CCATCCCTGCGCTGCGGATATATTTTTTTTCTTTTTTTTTTTTTTTTTCTCTCTCTTTCCATGGAAATGAATTTTTGCTCTCGTTCGCGGGTCGAGTTTTAAATCTCGTGGAAGTAGGATTCGAAAGTAACGTTTAGCGAAGATATAAAGATAATTTTTCTGAATGTTTTTAATATTTATTTTTCAATTGGAATTTATTTATTTATTTTTTTTTCTATGTTCAGTTTCGATTGTTTCAGTGAATATATTATTTCGTAATTCTTTTTTATGTATATATGTGTATGTATATAAATTGTTTGTTTTATTCGATACGAATATTATTTGTTATAATTATTGCTTTTGAAGGGAAGAATTGTTTAAATAAAATATTCGTTCTCCAACTGTTGTGAAATTCCTATTTCCTTTATTTTTCACGCAGAATCGAAAAGTTGGCACCACTTCGTTGCAACCTATTTCCTGTACTTTTCGAGCGTAATTTCGAGCGGGAGCTGAAAAGTTGGCAAAAGTTGGAATAATATAATAATGCGAATAGAAATATACACCTTATACACACACACACACACATATATAATCTTCTTTGTAACATAATATCCAATCGTAACTGATTGAATCTAAAACTTTTCTCAGATTTCAATTCTACATTATATTTCACAAATCAAAGTACGAACGAAACCTTAATCTCCTTATCTTACTACCTCAAATCTATACAAATCAACTAACAAACAACTCTAAATTTACTTTGACAAACTCCTTGCTTTGCCAACTTTGCACGCATCATCGTATTTATCTTTAAACTCCCTGTATTCTTAATTCCACCACCATTCATCCTTCCAAATCCGTATCTTACCCCGCGCCAACTTTTCGACTTTCCCGCACGCCCCCACCTCTTTCTCAAAACCCCGCCCCGGCCGAGATGAAAAGCAAGAACCCGCAACAAGAGAGAATCGAAAGAAAAAAAGAAAGAAAGAAATAATCACGAGAGGCAAAGTCGGAATGAAAGGCTTGTTGTTGGGTTTTCCAGGTACGATGCCCAGCGTGCCGGTCGGTCTGTCATATCACGAGATGTTCGCCGTGTCGCTCGGCTCGCCCGCCCTTTGGAGATGCCGTGCCTGTGGCAAACAGGTGACCAACCGTTGGCACCACTTCCACATACACACGGCCCAAAGGTCCCTGTGCCCCTATTGCCCGGCCACGTACAGCAGGATCGACACCCTCCGCTCCCACATACGCACCAAGCACAGGGAGATAGTGTTCGCCAAAGAGTCCTTCGTCAAAGGGTCGTTCGC
>NW_006263796.1:501314-513336 GCF_000469605.1 Apis dorsata | reverse complement strand
AGCGGCCACCGCCACTTCCGCCTCCTCGTCTCTTCGACGACAGGCCTTCGATCGCGCCTTTCTTCGGATTCGGACTCCCCTGACCAAGCGTGCACCAACCAACCCCTGTCTTCGAGGAGGAGAACGTCTAAAAGATCGTCGGATCGGTTCGACCGTGATTCTTTTAATTTCTCCCCTATCCAAATTCGTGTATAAGAATATTCATGCTTTTATATTAGTGTTTCTTCTGGTTTAGGATTTTTTTTTTTTTTTTTATCATTTTGTTCTTGGAAATTTTCGAAGGATTTGGGAATTTTTTTCTTTTAAAAGTCGGAACTCTTAGAGTATTTCGATTCGAGAAATGAATCGGATTTAAAACTTGAGCAATTTTTCAAGTATACTCGAATCTCGAATTGAATCGGCAAAGAGTTCCCCTGATGATTTTTCATGATTGTTGAGTATCATTGACGATGGATCGTTGCAACGATGGAGTTTCTTGAAGAGTTTTTGAAGAAACTTTGATCGTCAAGATACGATATGCTATTGGATTATTTATTTGTGGAAAGTTGGTAAGGGTGATTCGAAGATTCTCAAGACAGTTTCAAGATGCTGTGGGGACCGATTCGGGGGTGGATTTGAGAAAAGGCGAAAACGTTGGTATCTTCGAACGCGATTATCGATACAACAGTATTCGAAAATAATTTTACACTTTAGTATATCCATTCATTTATTATCATTATAATGAGATGAAGTATAAGATATTCTACATCTACATCTACAAAAGTTCAAATTCTTATTAAAAATTATTGGAAAGAAATGGATCTGAATGAAATTCATTCTTCTCAATGATATAACATTTAATTCGTTGTGGATGTTTAATTTTCAATTGTTTCAAATATAAAAATAATATATTGTAGAAAATTTAAGCTTCATCTCACGGTCGATTCTTATTTAATAATTTTCTCAAAACTCCAAAAAAATTTCCAAGAACCGTTTTCTTCGTTTTTTAAAATCCCAGAATCTCGAAAAATCTTAATCAAACGAATTCTAATTTCTTTCCTCTGAAGAAACATGGTCGAATGTCTGAATATCGCGAGACACTTTTCGCTCTTGCACTTAGACAGGTTCGCGTTTGGGACAGTATTTAACGAGAATCGTAGGAAGAAAGGCAATTTCGCGGGGCAATTTCGTGAAACGAATGGCCTCTAATATATATATATATATATATATGTATCTCGCTTGAACGTTTTATCAGCTGTTCGCTGAGCAATCACTCTTTGCCGTGATCGCGAGGAACCGAAGAGGAGAGCTTCGACGAAGAACGAGCACCGGAAGAAAGAACGGAAGAAGTCGAATACGAGGAAGTTGAATAACGAAAGAGAAACTGAATCAAGACGTGGTGGTCGGAGAATTTTTGCGAGGACAATCGACGGAATATAGCGGAATGAATCTCGAACGATCTCCTCCTGGGTGTTATAAAAAAAAAAAAAAAAGAAAAAGAAAAAACGGTGTTATTCCAAATGATTATCGATTGTGGCTGGTTCGCGTGTCGAAACGATCGTACAAATCGGTAAACACCGAAAACACTCGCTAAAGATCCGTGTAAATAGTAACGAAGTTTCTGCGCGGCTCGTTTGTCGATCCGATATTATTGGATCCTCTCGATTCTCCTCCTCCACTTCTCTAATATAGAATATTCCGATGGGAATTAGGAATTTCTTCTTGCGGCTATATATTTATATATCCGCTTCAGAAACTCTTTGTGCGCGGCTATTTAAACCGATATGATAACCGATGAAACGTGTCGGGACGCGCGGACATCGCGGTCTAGCGATGGGTTTGAGTCGCTCGCGCGCACGATCAAACATACTTCCACGGTTGATTCTGGTTTGCGAATCGTTGATTCGAAACACGTTCTCGTTACTCGAATCCATGCGATTATGTGTATATATCGTGTCGATATCGAGGATACACGAGGAAGAAGAGAGAGAGAGAGAGGAAGGATTGGAGAGGAGACGACCATCGAGCTTTGTAACTAAAACGGTCTAATTATTATTTACGCAATGGAAGGCTGAAACGCGCGCTGTGATTATCCGAACACCGAAAACTCAAAAGGGTACTACGAATTATGATCGCGGTCCGTAAATCGTTGTAAACGTGTATCTTAAATGTTGTCCTTTTCGTTGTTTTTTTGGGGAGGGGGGAGGGATAACCGGGCTTCGTTGCCCGGTTCTACAATCAAAGCAGATTATTGACAGATATTGATGAGCATCGGATTTTCTCTTCTCGGATGTTTGTTAGGTAGTCGACAGTATTTGCGTACAGTGTGTGCGATGTCCATGAGCAAAAATATGGAGCTGTGTATATATTATATATATATATATATAAAACATTGGAGGGGATATGGTGTGCTCGAGGCATTTTGATATATCTTCGACGTCCATTTTCGCGGAACAAGAAAAAAAAGGAAAGGATATTTTCGCGAGGATTTTCGAAACTTTGGTCGAGGTCTCGAGATAAATCTTATCGTCCCCTTCATCGATATCGTGTAATTACATTTCTCTTTGGACCAATAATCTTCGTCTATTAAAATTAATCGTTGTCGAGGCTCGTTAAAGTACCTAAAAACGAAGGAGAAAAAAAAAATATAAAAAAGAAAAAAATAAAAAAAAAATAATAAAATAATAAAAATTAGCACACACAATTCTCTCGTGTGGTTCCTAAGTTAACTCGTAAAGGATCGAGCGAAGCTCGAGTCAAGTCAGCGTGGAAATCTTATGTGATACCGTGTGTTAAGAGCCGATAAAAATTATAAGCTTTTACTTTTTTGCGTGTTGCGTGTCGATGATTTGCGGGGAGGCAGAAAAATTAGGAAGAGAGAAACGGTGGGAGAGGAAAATGTCGTTTGGTGTTTCAAGTGGTGTTCGAGACGGACGTGTCACGTGTGCCATTGTGTGTATATACAGTTTGCTCATTTTCAGAGATAGTATTGTAAAGAAGATCTTCGAAATGTACAGTGGTGCTCTGTTTATAGTCTTCAAATTTAGGATGGTGATAAAATTTTAAGAATTATATGAGTAAATTGCACAACAAGGAAATGTACAAAGGTATAAATACGTACAAGATAATTTTTAACACGATATTAAATTTTAATTTCGATTTTAAAACAATGAGCATTGGTTGGTTGGATTCGATTTAAATGATATTAGATTTTTGATTGGAAAATTCAATCCGTTCAAAATTTTAATAATGTAAACTTTTGACCGTTCAATTTGAAGTTATTTTAGGTTCAGCAATCTGATGGTACAAGTTTAATCGTATGAACAGTGAGTGTAAAATTTTAGATATGTTAACAGATAATTTCAACAAAGCCGACCGCGGTTTAATTTAATCGAACAATATATTAAAATTTTGTTCTTGACGCTTTTGAAACATTTTGATATATATTTCATAATTTTCCAATGTTGGTTCTTCCATTTTAATTATTTTCAATTCGCTTAGAAATTTAGAAGATAAAAATCATGAGAATCACGAGTTAAGATAAATTTGGAATGGAATAAAAATATATTCTAAATAAAACCCGTGTTATGATATCGCGGGAGAGAAAGAGATGAAGGATCGTAAAAAAAGTAAAAAAAGAAGATATGTGATAGGAGATACACAGAAATAGCATTCTCGAGGTGCTATCTCGAGGATGTACTCTTCAAATTCCTATGGATGCAAAGTGGTGTCGTTTACTTCTGCTTATCTTCCGAATAATGAATAAAATTTATCCGTGACCAACGAATAAGATTACAAATTTATTCGTAATTAACGTGAATAATAATCGACGTTACAAGGAATGTACAAGGAATGTAAATCCCCTAATTGAAGCGAATAATTCGCCTGATAATTCACCTTATCTTGGCGGATATTCGAAAAAGGGGAATCGAGAGAAACACCGATACACACAATCGTCAAAATAACGAATAGGATAATTGAAAAAAAAAAAAAAAAGCTTACTTTTATAAAAAGCACGATGGCGGTACGTGACTACTTCCGCATCGATATCCGCGGATTAAGCGTTCAAAGAGAGTTCCCCGTTCGATGACGCGGCCAGCTGACCGAGACCGTTCCATTCTCTGTTTTCACGATCGCTGTAAATAAAATATCGTGATCGAGACAAGCTGTCATCACGGTGACAAAAATAAAAGCTTGTGACGCTTCGCCCGATCAGCGTGGACGCGCTCGTCGAGTGGAACTGCTGCACACGACCAAAATGGAAATAGAGTATACACACATACTTGGATATACTTCCATAGAGACAGAAAAGACGTACTCACTCTTAGAGATACGTATACATACATGCTTGCATACACACATACATACACATACATACACAACACGTTACCTATAACGCATAAATATAAATATGGAATTATATATAGGTAGATAGATAGATAGATACGTGTACACATCCACGTGTCGACGGCCTGGCGCGAGTGAAATCGCACGGTTCGAGAAAAGACTGTTTGACTTCACCGGTTTTATCGACGAGTCCTCGATCGATAACCGAGGCGAGAGATGTCGAGAAGCAATCGCTATTTCGCCCGACCACTACCGGAAACGAGATAACTGGAGAGGGAGAGGCGTTTATTTGCATCAACTAGGTAAAGTCTGAACAATTTTCTATAATAGATAAATTACGTTTGTACGTATTTTTCAGATTGATTCGATGATTTTTTTATTATTATTATTATTATCATGGAAATTTCTTTTTCGTTTCGTTTCTTTATTTTTAACGACTTACAGTCAATACTCGAGTATTTACATATATATATATATATATATATAAGATAATAATATGGATGTAAATTTGATTTAAAATTTGGTTGTTTAATTTTTTAAATATTAATAGTTTATCAAGGTTTTAATTTAGATGATTTTCGCCTTTTTATCTGGGATTTTAGTCCAGAAGTTTTCTAGAATTTTATTAATAAAATTAAAAGTTGAATAATGTATAAGATATAGAAGTTTGGATATTTTGTAGATTTTCTTCGAGTCAATTTTAATTGTTAGGTTTTAATTTTATTTTAATTGATTTTAATATCGAATTATATTTAATTTGGAAAGTTTATACGTGTTTTTAGAATTTCACAATGAATATAGTGATTTTTAATCAATTAAAAATTGTTTTTTAATACTTAATTGTACATAATTTTGAATATTTTTGTATATATGTTTGAATAGAAATTGACGGATATATAATAATTTTAAATAGACGAGAATCCTATTTTATAGAAATGATTTTTTATGGTAATGATTATTTATTAATATTTTATCTTAAAATATTTAAAAAGAATTTCAAATTTTCAAATGAATTCAATATTTATTTTATTTATTTATTCCTAACGTTTCTAAAAATGATAGATCTCAACTTGAAAAGCACAAATTATACATTTAAGCAAAACAAAAAATTTTAATATGTCTAATAAATCACAAGGATAGCTTTTTTCAAAAATTAATGGAATATTTTTTGATATGAAAGTAATATTTCGTGAACGAGAATATATTATAACGAAAGAAAAATTATTTTTTCAATCCACACCCATTATTAAGAATTCTTCTTCGTTATGACAAGTAATTTTTAAAGTTTAACTTCAGTTTTCCACCAGATTAAACTTCGTAATTATTAGTATCGACACCGACATCGACACCAGAGTGGATCAGTTTTAGTTATAGAAAGTTGTAGTTGTTTTTGAGTTAGAAATTGATGGATTGGTTCGACTTCGATCTCTTGTGGATCGATCTTGTTTCAATGTTTCAAGATCTTCAATGTCTTTGTACCAACAATTTTTAATTAAAAAGTTAGATAGAAAATGATCGATGACATTTGCATTAGTACTTGTTCAGAAAGGAAACTGATTTTAAAAGATGAGTTTCCGCATGTTTTTCAATCAGAAGTTGATAGATTGGTTCGTGTTTGACTCACCAGGAAATCGTTCTTGTTCAAAAGTCATCGTTTTATGACAATTTTATATCTTATTTCTTATCGCAAGGTAGTAAAATAGTAATTTAAAGTTGAAATAAAAATAGTATTTTCGACTAACTTTATTTTACCACGTATACCAATTTTTATGCTATTTTTATATCTACGATATTTTATAGTGAATAGTTCCTAACAATAACTTTCGTACATTTTTATATCCTTTTTTTTTTTCTTTTTTTTTTTAGAATAATCGTTAGTGACACGAATATTTTTAAAGAATATAATAATAATAATAATAATAATAACAGCAATTTTGGATTATTTTTAAAATTTTTTTCTTTTAAATTAATAAAACAAAGAATGAAAATAACTTTTGCTTTAAATAAATAACAATATATTTCTAAATAATTTGAAGTTATTTTCTTTTTTTTTTATATATATATATATAAAAATCACAAAAATCAGACATTTTCGAAATTCAGACAATATGATGAATTGATTATGTATAGAAAATGATATTAAGAAATACTAATACTTCTTCGATAAACACGAAGAAATATTAAGGGAGGGGGTGGAAGAAGGGATTCTACTTTATTACGAATAATTCATCAGAGGAAAATTCATAAAGGTAATTTACCTTTATTCCTT
This sequence comes from Apis dorsata, assembly GCF_000469605.1. NCBI lineage: Eukaryota > Metazoa > Arthropoda > Insecta > Hymenoptera > Apidae > Apis > Apis dorsata. Next base: position 506,741 of record NW_006263796.1, on the reverse strand, counting down.
CCAACAAGAGAGGTTACTTTGTCCCCTCAAATAAGGCAATTTTATTATTATCCCCTCCTTTATTTCTTTCCTTTTTTATTGCAATTTTTCCCGGTATTTGTTATTAACAGACTCTTATTAACAGAATCCAAGATGTTTCGCGGCAAGGAAATTCCTTTTATCCTCCGGAATGCTCCTTTGCCCCTTTATTCCTACTACAAATTCATCTATCTTCATCTTCTATGAAACCTTTTGTTGTTCATTGCCGTGCCCACTCTTTCTAGACGAAGTTTACAATAAAACTGTTATTCCTCTCATGAATAAAATTAACCGATAATTGTCGTTCTTTGAATAAAGATAAAAAAACAAAAGAAAAGAAAAAAAATTGAACAACGTTGGCCCGATGAAAGGGGATGAAAGGGGTGAAAAGTTTGAATTTCGAGATCTTTAATTAAATTGAGAATTTTTCTTGATAAAACGTTGACAACTTTATTAAAACTTTATTTCGACGATTTTTTTTTCTCTCTCTCTCTCTCTCTCTCTCTCTCCTCTTTTATATAATACTCGTGCCAACGTTGAATAATGTTTCTTCAATATTCGTGAAAAATACGCGATACTCGATGATCGGTTGTCGTTTCATTGTTTTTAAAATTATGGATGAAAAAATGAAAATATTTTTTTTCAATTTTTAATAATAAAAGCTATTTTGAAGACGAAATTGTTGAAATTTTTGATCGATAAAGCTTCGTTTAGAGCTCTGTTTAAAGCGTGTTACCATTCTATTTCAATATAATATTTTTTCAAATTTTAATTTTTACGCGATGAAGAGCAAAAATGTCATGTCTTTCAAAAAACAATTGGACAGATTAACGAATAATTTTATTCGAATATAAATTAATATACGAAATACGTAGATTTCATATTTAAAAAATGAATTAATTAATGTAATAATTTTAATTTTTTATATTTAATTTTATAAAAAAATCTCAGTCTTTTTATTTTTAATTTAACACATATCTAATAAATCATGCTTTCTCTAGAATGAAACGCATAAAATTCTAATTGTTAAAGATATGTCATAATAAATCTTAATTCTAAATCTTTGCGTATCAAGATATCTGTAGTACTTATAAAACACCTTTCATTATTGATTTCATCAGACACCACGTGCTTCTCAATATCAATTATGTATGCGTGTCACGCGAGCCACCTGTTAATACAAAAACATCTGACTCGATCTATTCGATTGTTGCAAAAATTACTAGGTAAAAAAATATACAGGGTAATATCGTAAAATTTTAATTCCATTTTGGAAGGAAATTTAAAACACGTAGAAAAATGAAGGAATGACGAATAACGAATAAGAATCTTTTTAAAGTAAAAATAAAATAAATTTTTTTGATAAATTGTTCAAATTTAATTATCGATTAAACGAACGCGTAAAGTTTTAGATATATATATATAGAAGTATAGAATAGAAGTAAAATTAAATTTTGCAAAATAAAACAATGTTTTGTTATGTGATTATTGTTATCGAAGAGATGGAAATGGAAATACTATAATTTTACATTTTGAATATCATTTTTCACTGAATTGACGGGTTATGTTTAACGAGATACTGACATTGATAATATTTTCGCCATTTATTTTCATTATCGTTCACACCATCGTTTCTTCCATCTATTTTCATTACATTTTCAATTTTCCATGCAACAGTGAAGTAATCACCGAGAACTCAACGCCTTGATTAACCTCTTGACGACGAGTGACGCGAGATCGAAATTCCAGATAGAATCAAAAGCAATCTAATAACGTTCATATTAATACAACAACTTAATTATTAATCATTACTCTTATTCAAAAAGTTTAAAAATGTAAAATTCAATATTACAAATTATCATATTTATTTTTAAAGGTTAAATTTATTCGCTTTAAAATTTTGTTCAAAGTTCAAAATTCCACGCAGTGGGTTGGGTTCTTTCAAAGACAAGAAGAGGAGATAAGATAAATTTTGTAAAGTTAAAAAAAAAAATAAAAAAAAAAAAATTAGCAGAGACGTATTTTCCAATTTCGAATTTACAATGAAAATATTTCTATTTATTTTCAATTTTCCCTTATTTTATTTGAAAGAAACATTGGCAAAGTTGGTACAATAACATTTCGCAATTTCGCCAATATTATTCCGCGTTTCAGCGCGCAGAATATTTCGCGTGTTATTTCAATTTAAAATTTTTAGTTTTCCTAGTAGAGAGATTTAATAGCATTGACACCCTGCTATTTTGATTTTTGACTCGCGTCAGATTTCCATCCACGCGCCTTGCACATGACGGATGCTTTTAAAAATTCGCCATGTCCATATATGTAACGCATTATAAAACGTTTTCCATTGATGTCGATTCCTGTCGTTGTGGCTTTCGCGATATATTTCTACACACCCGCATACATATACACTTAACGTCGCACAGTAGTATATCAATAAATTTCGAACATATATTTTCCTCTTTTTCTTCTCCTTTTTTGGTATTTAATAATAAATTTAAAAATTTATTAAATATTTTTAAACTTTTAAAAAAAATTTTCTTCGAATGTAAATATTTATTTAGATATCGGGCAAAAGTCTTCTATTATTCGTCAAGTCTTTTCATCGACGAATATATGGACATTTAATTTATAAAGATTTTGATTTAATAATTAGTAGATAATTCCTCAAAAAAAAATAATGAGTAATCGAGATGATTAACCTTGTCAAATTTCAAATATGAGATCCATAAATTCGTAATTCGATTAGATTATGTAATTGTAAATAACTGTAATTATTTTCTTTCGTGAAAACATTCTTCTCTTTTTGACACTTGATATAAAATTTTTTATAAATATTATCGAACCTCCAATTTTAAACATGCTTTTAATTTTGCAATTTTATTTCCAGTATTTAAAAAAAAAAAACTTTATGTTCCTTCTCCTCTGATTCTTTCATACGTGTTACGCAATATGCAGGAAGGGGTGTGAAATTTATTTATTTTCGAAAAAATTACGAATCCATAAAGGAAAAGTAGCATAAAATGTGAAGCTTTATTTCCATACAAGCAGCATATGGAAATATTATATTATTTAAAGAACGTAAAATATTTATATCGCATTATATTTTGAATTTTTAACATTATTTAAAATTATCGTGTTGAAATATTTTAATCATTATTTAGAATAAGTAAAGAAATAAAATGTAAAAGAAGAAATATACATTTAAAATTTAAAGCTAGATTAAAATCACTAATATATAAAGCATAAAAGGTATAAAAATTTTTATTTTGTAGTATCAATCTTGTTTTATCAAAAATTACTCGTCTTTTTTATATAATTTTGATAAAGATTACGCGATCTCGTACATCATTTCGCTAGATTTTATATTTTCTGTCACGTTCGTGGTTTCATTTTTCATATAAAAGTTCATAAATCTGTTAAATCGTTTCCGGGAGATAAGTGTATAAAAATTTTAAACTGTATCCATGGAAAACAGTGTTCCGAGATTTTAAATTACGAAATTGCAGCTTCACGTTCCGACCATTTCTTATCGAAAATCTGAATCGAATATCGCCCAACATTAAGCATAACAATAATGAATGTTTTAGGATAAGTTTTATTCAGATTGGAATGGTTCATTTGAGTAATCTTTTTACCCTATAAAAAGTGATATATTTCTAATTTATATCGTTCCATTATTTCAAATCCGCTTTGTCTTTCTTCGCCATCTTTATCTCTTAGATCTTAATTTTTCGCAACAAATGCATCAAAATAGAGAAAAGACATAACGATTCCAAATCGATATTTAGACAAAGATGATTGACTAGTTTAAATTTTTAGATTTATTAGAGAAAAAATATTGAGAATATTCAATTTATTAACTATATATTACTGTGCATATATAAGTTATAAGTTACAGTTTCCTATTTTCAATAGAAACACGCAATCAAACTCTGCCTTTGAACCAGTGTTTAACAAAATTATTTCGAACGACGATAAAAAATTCGAACCAACGATAAATTAAATTTTATATATATAAATAAAAATGCTTTTTCTTTAATTTCATTCAATGTCGATCCATCTTCTAAAATTTATCCAATTTTTTGAAATACATTTTATGATACAAAAAAGTACACATATATACATAAACACATTTAAACTCAAATAAAAAATAAACGAGAAAATATCGAGAAACGAAGGAATAATAATAATCATCCTTTTATGCTCGTTGTCCGAGCAACAATTTATTTAAGCATCGTCAAACATCAATGGCGAAACGAAGAAGCCCGGCTTCCTTCAACACAATCCTCTCAACTCTCAAACTTTTAACCGCAAATCCACAATTCAGATACCGCCCCAATAGCAGAAAATTCATTCGCGCTGTGGAAACGTTTACAAACTTGGAATTCCAATTCATTGGTGTCCCGATCAGCAGCCACGAGTGGCGCGTACACTTGTGGTATACCAGTGACAACACGACTCGAAACGTAGCTTCCGGTTAAAGGAGTAGGAGAAAACGTTTCTGCACGATTAATCGTCAGATATCGATCGAATCGAATCTGTTTAAAACTTATTGGTAATTATTAATAATTACAAATCGAAGAGAAAAGAAATTATTTTTTTTTGTTTTATTCATTGATCGTTTACCTTTTTTAAAATTATAATTTATTATATCGTTAAATTTACATATGTGTATCATAGAAGAACGATGTTTAAGTGAAGTTATTTGATAATTTGAAATATGATGTTTTATTAATTATTTTACTTAATAACTCGCTAATTGTAAAAATAATATGTTTATACGATGATAAAATTGTATAGAAATAACATTTCGAAATAATGTCACAATGTCTTTGAGGCTTGCTATAACTTAACTTTTATAATAAGTTATAATTAAGTTTCAATCATATTCATCTTTTGATACAAAGTTTATTTATTTCTCCTGTGTTATCGATCAAATTAATAAGCATCGTTATAATATTGTTAATAATGTCACGAAAAAAAATTTCAGAGAATAACAATAGAAGGGAGACCAAAGTGATCGATCCCACTTCAAATGAATCGAAATCCCTGTCTCTGCCATCTTTAAGTCGATCACTTTGGTTTCTACAAGATTCGTTTATCTCCAAACCCGCGCTGTTATCCTTCCATCAATCAACAAATGTCAATCACTTAAAACGGAAGAATCGAGGAAGGGGTAGTTTCGATTTCTCGTGGCAGGCCGTCGTCATCCGACCGAATTATTGCCCTCGATACCAAATGTTCCTTAAGTTGTTTTCGCGAATAAAATAATAATAATAATAATAATAATATTAATATTAATATTAATAATAATAACAACAACAACAAATTCGTTTCTGTATATAATAATTGCAAATACATACAATTCTCTTGAAAGCACATTGTGACACAGCGTGAGAGATTTAT
>NW_006263796.1:498906-501073 GCF_000469605.1 Apis dorsata | reverse complement strand
GAGAGAGAGAGAGAGAGAGAGAGAGAGAGATTGGGTTATAAAGAAAAATTGTGATAACGCGGTCGGAGAACGTGATGTCGGTTCTGTGTACTTTTTTTCGTAGATAACAATTGCGCGGTACCCCCTTCTGTCGTTCCTCGTTGTGCACAGATAACAGAATTGTGATGCGCCCACGTCTGGATTCGATCCTCGGGGTCGCGGAACCGATTCGACGTTCTCGAAGCGACAGCTAAAGGCCAGATTCATTGCACCACAACTCTATGTAATTGTATAAAATATCAAAAGTGTCAATATCTCGTGTTTCTCGATGGTACTTAAGGTAAAAATCCGCAGCCCACTTGGGCGATCGGCTGTTTGTTGATAAATACTTCCGTGAAATACAGGGGTTGAAAGCTGTGGAAAAAGATGCACTTCCGGGTGCTCGAAACAATTTTCTCGAAAGATTATTTCTCGAACCGGTGGAATTCGTACATCATTTCAAATGATCATAGATCAATGGTAATCGTTGTCCCACGCTTTGGAGGTCCTTTGAAGGAAGGGTGGGGGTTGTTAAGGATTTTGTTGGCACAATTCTTTTTAACAATTCTTTGGACTTGGACCGTGTGGGATGATTCTTTGTGAAAAAATGAAATGTGGTGTACGATTTTTACAACAGGAGGCTTCAATTTTTGGGAAATTGAATTTGAAATTTTGCTAGAGCAAAATCCTTAAAATTAAATCTTAACTTGAAAAAAGGAGACGAAAGATTAATTTCTACTTTTATCGACATCCTAGAAATCTACGTGTTATGATTTCGATTAATTAATTCAATAAAATTATCTTTGGATTATTGTACTGGCAAATTTTCAAAAATGGAATTTCTCGAAAAAGAAATATCGTAAAATGTAAAAACTTGATTCCACATTTTCGATGTATTTTTTCCTAAACTTTCGATCTATGTAACGTTAGTTCGATTCTTCGACAACTAGGTTAAGAAGAAGTTTGATAAAAATAATTTTAGGCGAGAGCATCTTCGCGAACAGTTTCGACTCCTGGTGATATCGTACTTTCTCGTGGCATGTTCCTTCCTTTTTTTAGCCCGACCTGCGACTCGAGCCGAAAAATCTTTTTTGTACATAAATGGCCCGTGTTTCGCGGCCACGAACCGGAACAGGAAGAAAGAAAGTGAGAAAGAGTGAGAGTGTGTGAAAAAGAGAGTGTGAGATATAAAGGCGCTTCGTGTGGTCGCAAGTCCTGGGCCGACCTTGCGTATAAACTGATTGCTCGTTTATATGCGATGTATTTTTGTGAACAGTATTGAAAGTGCTGCTAAGCTGTACAGTCGTCATATGGTAAATGTATTATGATGTACCTATAATGTACATAGATATATTTAATTAAAGTGACTATGAATTTGTGTAAATCTATCGTTTCGTGTTTCTATCCTGTATGTTTCGCCTGTTTCTTTTAATCCTTTGTAATTTATGATTTTTATACTTATATTTATTTAATTTAAATTAAAAAGTAGTTGCAGCAAATAGATTTTATAGATTTTATAGAATCGAGAACAATTAGAACGATTAGAAAATTTTCGAAATTCATATATGCGTGTTACAAATTTAAGATAAAAAAATTCCTCTAATTAAAAAGAAACTTTAAATTCTTTAAATTATCGTTAATTTTTAATCACCATATCCTGAATTTATGGAATAAAAAATCCGATTTCTCATTTTCAACTCGTCCCATTATCAAATCGTGACAATCATTCGAAAGTTCATCTCTGCTTTCAATTGTTCATTTTTAATCGTTCCATTACCAAACTTAAATATCCACTTGAAACTTTTTTAAATCAACTACCAAGTTAAACGTACCACCGTTTCTCTGACAACAATGACTCGAGCAAAAATACCCTCGGGTAAAGAAGAAAACCAGAAAGTCTTGGGCATATAGTGTGTCTTTCTAAGAAGACAGACTAACCTACCGTACATATACACAGAAAAGGTAGGTAACTTGTTCTATCGTGAGAATAAAAGCATAGACGATGTATTATAGAGGGTAGACACGATATTTTGTGTTGACTCCGTTCCACGTTTTGAAATACCAACTATGAAAAAAAAAAATACACGGAATATGCTTCTTACGCCCTCTGCGATTTATTACGCATTTTTATACATCGTATATACTTATT
>NW_006263796.1:493078-498496 GCF_000469605.1 Apis dorsata | reverse complement strand
TGTCATTTTTTTTTTTTTTTTTTCATAGCAGAAAATAAATCTTTTAGATAAAAAAATGAATGTTTTCAAGGAGAATTCATTCTGATCTTATTTCTCTGTTTTTGTAAATGGATAGAGATCGAATTATTATTATTATTTTTTTTAATAGAACTATGTATTTTTCGATATATTAGTTGACAACAATTATTCCCTATAAAAAAAAAAGTACTAGTTGAGGATCATTAAATTATTTTTGAGTTTCTGCGAATTAATAAAATTTCAAGAAATTAATGTATTTATGGCAATATGATAAAATATTCTTTTTTTAAATTAAAAATTCTTGTTGGATGAACGATATTTATCTCTCTCTCTCTTTCATATATTTTCTCTTTTTGATTTTGCGAGAAAAAAATTAGAGCGAATTAGTCACGTAACACAGTCACGTTTTCTTTGTTATCTTATTGATAATTTACTAGTTCAAAGATCAGAAATATTCGAAGGAACTATTCGAATTTTCCTAAAGGAATGTTTCGAAGAAATATATCGATGATGACAGATGTTAGCAAATATGTATTATTGTATTGAATTAACTTGAATTCGTTTGGTCAATACTGATGTGACATCATGTATCAAGCGTCAGAGTAAACGACATTTATAAGAATTTATAAGACATTTATAAGACATTTATACTTTCTAGCTTTTATCATAGTGATAATTTAAGATAAATAATCTTGCTTGCTAATTTTTTTTTAATTTATCATTGAATCGTTTCATGAAAAATTTTGATCAATCATAAAGAAAAATTGACAAAATTGTTCAAAAAACTGCATAAAAATTTAAATTAATTGTAAAATGTATTTACATATGTTAAAATTCTGAAGTTGAAAATACAAAGACAATTTTATTTGTAAAAATATATCAGTGAATGTTAACTTAAAAGACATTTTAGACAGGCAGGAGAAATACCTAAATTTATTACGGTTTTATTAGGGATTAGATTGATAATAAGTGACCCTATCTTTATTATGGCTATACTTAGTTGAAACGGTATAATAAAGTAATTTTCTCATTTAATCCGTCTAAAGTTTTGAATGATGGAACATTATTCTATTCAAATACGTGAGCCCTATGAAATAAAAATAAAGAACTTTCTCTTTTATGATTGGATATTTAGAAAAATAGAGAAATGTGCATTATTGATCAAAAATTTGAAATTTTTCTTCACTGTGAACAAAATTTCAAGAGATTCGTCTTACATATTTTTGAAGACATTTGTTTAAAAAAAAAACCGTACATCAGATATTAAAATTTAAATCGTTGAAAATTTTCTGCATCATCGACAAAGATCGAGGGAACGAGTGTTGAGTTATTTGCCATTTGCTTGTTTTAAACGAGCTCAATGACGAATTAGTTAATTGCTTTCAATGATAGAATCGAGTTTGTTCTACAGGACGATCAATAAAAAAAGACTCGAAATTAAAAGTCACGAAAAGAAGAAATCTTGATAATAATTGTAATAATAAATATTTTAAAACGTTTATTTTTAATAAAATTTTAATTTAATACGAATTGTGAACATTTTTTAATATAATAAATTTTAATATAAATTATTATACTTTCTTCATCATGTAAAATGTTAAGTTATACCTTCAACATTCAGATTATCCTATTTCATAAAAATTTTTTTACTTCATTTAAAAAAAGAAAGCATTAATAAACATATATTTGACAGATGTAACCTTGCAAATAATATAATGAAGGATTAAATTTAAATACGACTAATCATTAAATTTCGTAAAATTTGTGTCTTAATATTTCTTTCTCGATACAAACGTGGAAAGAAAATATTAATGTAGGTCAACAAATGCATATATTTAGATTTTTCAACACAGTGATGCCTGCGACAAGATGCCTTTCTATTCATAAGTCATTATATTAAGACAAAAACGATTATTCATTAATACGAAACTGTATTAATTTGAGTATGAGTTTGTTTTTGCAATTGTTTTCATTATAATTTATTTCATTATCGTATCACACGAATACGATATAAATATGGCCAATGATAACCTTTGGCATTTGAATAAAGGAAAACGATTCGTTAAAATGTATTGAAACTGATCTGGAGCATTTGACGTTAATTTTTTCGATATTTTTTTCCAAAGGCTATCTTATGAATATTTTCATCACATTTTTGAATCATCTTATACGATATGGGATCGCGTTGTTGACTCGATTATTATTTTTTTGAGAATGATTTAGCGAGAACAGGATGATTATATGACAGGAATTAGAGTTGAAGATACAGAATAGTTCGTTTTATCGGTGCCAAAGATTATGTTATTTTTAGAGTGAGAGCAAAATGTGAGATATAAAGTATTATAATGTGTGTAAATTAATTTTTTAAATCGAATTAATTTTTTCGAAATCGAAATTATAAACCTTGTGTTAACTATAGTTTTGTTATTTATAATATTGTTTATTATTGTCTCGTATATAATGAGACGAATCGATCATTGACACGTTGCGTTAGATTTTTTTCATCAAAAATTAACGAAACATGAGCTACATTAATTACTGGAGAGGATCCTATGATGACGAGTCTCGTGTAATGTATATGTCAGTTAAAAATTGATTAGCTCGTATAACACGTTTTATCATATCTATCCTGATTTATAAGTTTCACATTTTTATCGCTGAATACATTTCTTTTGTACATCAAGATCTTAAGCAAAGATTTTTTTCTTTAAGATATGTACAATTAAAAAAAAAAGCTTTAAATTATATGATAAATTATATGATGTTGTAAATGAAAAAAAAGAAAATGTGCTTTTATAAAATTACAAAATATATATTGTTTTATGAACAATATTATTTACCATAGAATGTATGTATATTTAAAAAAATATATAACATAATTATTATTGTAATTGAATTCTAATCTTGATACAACCTCGAACTTGAACACTCGTATTCAAAGTATATGATTTTACGACTTTTCAAATTCTCTGAGATAAATAAATTAATCTTTGATAACGTTACTTTTAATATTGTGCAATATCTTATCGCAACGTACGACGTACAATAATTACATTGTATCATTCGTCCATCATATTTCTGTGATATCAATTAGTAATTTTACAAATAAAGCTAAACTTTTTTAACCATGAGCTTTAATGAATTACCTGCATCAAGAAAGAATGAAATAATTTAAATATAGACCTCTAATACTCAATATTAACAAATTCAAGACAATTATTGCATGATGACAATAAAAAAAAATTTAATCTTCCCTGAAACATATTTAAAGATCCAATATGTTAAATATGTTAAAGTTGAAAAAGAAATGTGAAAATATTTTAATTAAAAACGAAATTGAATAGATATTTTAATTCATCAATGATTAAGCAATAAATATTAAGATGTTCTTAAGCAATCTTGCATGCAAAAAAGTTCATCAAGCTTTGATGGAATTTCCTCCAATATATTCGATCCTATTGGCGGTATATGGCATCCTCGCAAAAGACGAAAAATCCTCGGAAAAACGATCGAAATTCACCTGGTGACATTACGCTTTCAACGAGCGGCCAGGCCATGTGAAAAGTGCAGTCTATTTTGAAATGCAAAGGTTTTTTTTAAAACGTGGCAAGTAAATGGGGTAGTTTGCACTCGAAATATGTTGCGAGCATTCGGCCACGAGTGAACACGTGGCCGTTGGAATCATGTAAAGGATCAAAGCGACGAATTGCATCGGGAATGAGAGTGATTTTCTTTGTACCGAAATGCACGAGAGTGCACAGCTTAAGTCGGCCGCCATCCAAATGCATTCTCGCGACTTTCGACGATCGTTATCGACACTTTCCACGTGTTATCGTTTGCCACGATATTTGTTGAACGATTTCGAGACGATTTTCGGTGTTGAGACTGTGTCAGAGAGTGATGAAACGAGTGTATGTAAATATATGCTAACAACCTAGGAAATTTTTCGAGCCACTTTCCTTATTGCATAGAATTTTTCTAGCTGCTATAGAATCTTTTGGTAATTTTGTTATTAATAAAAAAAATTAATATTACAGATCGATTGATATTAATCTCACACGCATCGATAGATATTTCACGAACGAATTTTTGCAATTTAACTTTTGGTCAAGCTTGTGAATTTTTAAAACAGATTGACGATTATAAATTTTTGATCAGTGGTAATTTATAGCTATTAAATTAATAGATTTTCTGCAAAGCTTCGATTATCATATCAATTCTGATGGCAGAAATTTCTACTTCAAAAGATTCGTATTATTTAATTAAATTGATTCTATCAATACATAATTATATTATGCATTTAATTGTTATTATTATTAATTTCGAATACGCGAGGAAAAACAATGTTATCGTTCTTCATGAGGTAAAAAATTTATTTAAAAATACGTAAAAATAATAATTCTATATTATATTTTATAAAATCTTATCTTGTTGATACAAAGATCATTGAAGATAATAAATATTTATCAGAATATAACAGAATAGTAAATTCTAACTTATTTAAATTGGTTATTTATTTTTCGTCAACCTAATATCATTGTAGACATGCTAGAAAATCCATAATTAGTGAAAAGCAATATATTCTGTGCTATGTATGCGTCATTCATGAATCACGACAATTACCTCACATAAAATTTTCAGGTAAAATTTTCAGGTAAAATTTTCAGGTAAAATTTTCAGGGAAAATTTTCAACTAAAAGAAAGTACTCTTCGCTATGAATTACTCGACCCAAGTTCTTCAAACAAAGCAAAAAGGAGAAAAGAAAAAAGATCCAAGAATAAAAAGTTTAATACTATAATTATTTCTTTTATTATTTAATTTAGAAAAAATAAATTAAAAAATGTAGCGAATAATTTATTAATTATGTTAATTTTTAATAATTAAATTAACATAAAATTAAATATGTAGAGTGAAATTAAAAAGATTAAGAAGTATAAAAACTTCTTTTCAAAATTATATTAAAAAGATTTTACTGAAAAATTACAATGTCGTGAAAATAATCGTATACTGAATTATTATGACAGAAAAATTGATATTTAAATGACAATTAGTCATTTTAGAAATGAAACATTTTTTAAATTTTTAATATATAAACATACATGTATAATAGCTGACTCGTAAAAAAAAATGATATAATGTTTTCAATGATATTGTTGGCAGAATATTCTGCAGTTATCTTACAATGTATATTGTACACAATCATGTGAATTATTTACAAATGCACGATAAGTTGGATTGTAATGTGAGTTTGTTATTTGTTGAAAATTAAAAATTGTTCAAGGCGTGATAAAATTATTACAATTTTTAATAATAAACAAATAAATAAAATTTTATTTGATTGATCTTGATGGAATCTGTTATAGATATCACGATATTGAAAAATTGAAAAATTGATAATA